>NW_027107644.1:12548-14081 GCF_000696795.3 Halyomorpha halys | reverse complement strand
ATCATTGTTTATTTTATATTAATACTATTATTTCTTCTATTTTTTCAATTGTATATAATTTTCATTTCACATATTTTTACATAATTTTAAACCTACCTTAATTTACCTTTATATATCTCATTATCTTAGTATGTCAAAATATTTTTAGTTGTTTTTGTATCTTTTTAGACCTGATGAAGCTCTACAAAGTGGGCCGAACTGTCGGCAAATAAATATTTGCTAACTATTTTCGTTCTCTTTTGACTGCACTCCTGACCATCTTCTTCATAATTTTAAAATATATATATAGATTGTCTGGAAAAGTGAATAAGAAGGAACAATGGAGAAGAAATATGGATAATTGAAAAAAAGAAAGAAGAAATATTGAGGAAAAAAAAAATAGTACAAGTATAGAAACAACGTGGTAATTGCACTAATACTTATTTCTTTTCATAATAGGGAGGAATATTAGCAATATTACCGGAGTTAAAAAGTACTAAAGTACAAGTTACTATTGTACAAGTCAGTTTAATTGTATTAAATTAAATCGACAAGACTTATAGTATTAGTTTGTACTTCATTATGAAACAGAGCCCTGGTATTAAATAAATCAATAAATAAATATTATTCACAATGAGAAACAGGTAAGTATATTATTTTAATTAATCTAAAATAAAATATTTAAAACAAAATTATTTTTGATAAGTTTTCTAGATTCATATAAGGAAAATTATTGTACAATTTAAGTAAAGTATAATAAATTATTTGCACCTATAAAGTTAAAAACTGTATTTTTTATTTTAATTATTCAACCACAGACCCAATACTCTCCGTCAATAATATCTGAATCATATTGAATCACAAAATCCGACTGCATATTCTTAGTTTAGTTTCAACCTAAGTCAAATAAATTAAGAAGTGGAAATTATAAAATGATAAAAAATATAATATAGAAATTATAAAAAACGTCGGACATTAAAATAGTTATAAACTATTTGTTCTTTTTTTTACTGCAACCCTAACCATTTTCTTATATTTAAGAAGTGCAAAGTATTAATATGAGACTAATTCTTAAACATAATATGTCACACCCTAGCGAGAAAAGTGACCATTTTTTGTGTGTTATACTTAAATAAATAGAGGTTTTGATTTATAAATTTTTCCAGCATTATCTAATAGAAGAAACTTAGAACTCCTAGGCAGAGGTTCAGTAAGTCTCAGCACAAATAAATAAATTATGAATGGAATATGGTCCGGGTGCGGTAAAAAAAAAACTCAAATAGTAAATAATTTTACTATTTTATTGAGCCAACGTTTCGCCCCACGTTGCAGGGCTTCGTCAGGGCTAAAATAGATACAAACACTATAGTTACAAAAAGGAAAAAAGAAAAAACATAAGTGTAAAATAAAAGGGGTATAAAATGAAAAGTAGTATAAGTAGAAAAAGTAAGATATAATAAGAAAATTTAAAGGTTGTAAATAGTAAATGAAAAGGGTAATAGTAACAGATAGATAAGAGAAGAAATATTAAAGAAAGTACAAATAAAGAGATGA
>NW_027107644.1:8534-12308 GCF_000696795.3 Halyomorpha halys | reverse complement strand
TTGTAAAGTAAACATAGTAAAAAAGTATTTAAATTAGGTGAACAATAAATGGTAATATACATAATAGGGGGAAAAGAAATATTAATAAAAAAAAAAACAGATAGAAAAACAAATGAAACAAAGGAACAACAAAAAATGAAACAAACAAAGGAAAAGTAAAGTATAAAATAATGGGATACAATGTGTGTAAGTGATTAAGAAACAAAATATGCCAAATGAGCGAGGAAACAGAAAAGTGTAAAATATAATAGAAAATTAATAATAAAGTAATTAAATAAGCAAATAAATAAATTTTGTTTATTTGTGTATTTTTGCTGACCGCACCACTGACCATCTCCTTATATTTTAATTTCTTGTTAGAGACAGTTTGTGTTTATCAATAATAATAAAATTGATTCATTTAACCTTAACATATAGGTGATTTTTCTTATTATTTTAGGCAAATTGATTAGCTATGATATGGTCTTCATGAAATATGAATAGTTTTTATATAATAACCCTAATTGCGCTTCAATATTAGTACAGTATTGAAACAATCCAGAATGACTGTCCCATCAAAGTGTGGTCAAAGATTTTTTAGAAGTGAAATAAAGTTAATATTCACTTTCAATTCAATTTATATATATATATTTTTTAAACTTATTTATCCATTCAAGCGCTTCTTGTAACTGACGTTTTATTATATTTTCCTTTGAATCTAAGTGTTAGTCTTATTCTTGTAAAATGTATCTATTTGTTTGTTTTTGGTAAACTGATCTACTGCTGTGACTATAAATGATGGTTTGATCTCACATTGCCGTCTAATAGTGAATTTGTTTAGCGGGTCACTGAAGAGGAGGGTGAATTCCGGAGAGCAAATTTGTTGACCGGGTGAATTAAAAATTATGAAATAGTTAAATTGAAGGAACAGAAATGGGAAAGAAAAAAGGAATGAATTGAAATATTTGTATTTGGTGTATAGACCGAAATTGATTTCTTTATATCTTATCATTTATATGTAATTTATATATGTTCGATTACGGATTGATAAGTATGCTGTGTGATATAGCAGCCTGATGTATTTGGACAGCATAAATGAATAAAGTATTTCTCTCTCACTCTCTCTCTCTCTCATTAATCACCTCAAAAAACCCTTAAATACGAATTTTTCAAAAAAATTGGAAAATAAAATTTGTCTCCAAAATTTTAGCCTTGCATCACCTGCTGATTACTTTTAAAAATTAAAAAAACATAACTAACCTCTACACTACTCGACCAATCTACACCAAACTAGGCAGTGGTTTAGGGTTCTATAAACTGCAACAAAAGGCACAAACTGGATCTAATTAAGCAAATTAGGACCGGAGATATAAAATAAAATGTTTGAAAAGTTTTTGTTCCTTTGAAATTAATATTTCGCCTTTATAACGGCATTAAATCTAAATTTTGTTAACGTAGGTTATAAGAACTCCTTGGTTCATAAGAAATAGCCAATTGCATCGCGAATTACACATGGAGTCAATAGAGGATTACATAAAAAAACGGTTCATGAAGTTCCACTCTCAGTTGCTGACAGTTAAAGGAGCAGTGACCTACAACCTGGGAAACCCAACCTCAACCCGAAGGCTGAAGCCCAGACTGCTGCAGGACATTCTGTTATAAATTTTAATAAATATAAAATTAGTTCATAGTCACACTACCTCTATTTTACTTATTATTATTACTCATTTTATTTATTCATTTTTTTTTCTTTCTCTTGTCCCTTTTTCAAATTAACTTGTTTCTTTTTACTATTAGAGGGCAATTGTTTGTTTTATTTAAGTGTACCAATATCATTATTTCTTGTTATTAATTTTATCTTTTTCTTTTATTAAGAAGCATTATTCTTATTATTTTTTCTTATAATAATAACATTGTATATAGTTAGGGGTGTCTTTTGTACGAGACTATACCCCTCCCCCCATAATCAACTGTTAAAAAATACATATATAACGGTTGTATCAACCACGTAAGACCCACCAGGCTGATCTGGTATAAAATAAAATATTTTTAAAAAAATAGGTTATAAGAGGAGACATTAAGCTTCCCAACAGTTGTATAAACGTAGGAATTGGATAAATTGCCAAGGAGTTATGAACGATTATATGAACAATGGTCACTGAAATAAAATCCTGCAAATAAATCAAGATGAAAAATTTCAAATTTTTAATCTCTTTGAAAAATGGTATTTGAGGGTTTCAGACGATGTTAAAAACGAATATGATTTGCTTTTTCCTAAAAAAATATTTGTTGGCCTACTTTACTAAAATTCTAATGTTATTTTAACTTTAAATGTATAAAACATCATTTAATAGAATCAGTAATATTTTTTTCTTATTCGACAAATCGATCGTTTTATAATAAACATGAAAAAATGTATACTTTTTGAGCTATGTGCCAAAAATGCTTAATTTTGTTTATCTTTTTTTTTTTCTGAACATTGGGCGAAAATCCCCATCACTATCGGAAGAACAGTATGGCAGTGCATTAATTATGAACAAACAAATACATATTTTATATGAATGGAATATGGTCCGGGTGCGGTAAAAAAAACCAACTCAAATAGTAGATAATTGTACTATTTTATTGACCCAAAATATTATAATATATTTTATATATTAGATTGGCAGAATCGCATAATTCTTATTAGGCTAGAACATTAATGATTAATGCGAGGCTGTAAAATTGAAAGTTAAGATTCCCCTTGATAATGGACAGGTGGACAGGTTGGCCGAAACGTTGACAATTTAAAATAAATTAATAAAAAGTGTCAAGACTAAATGCATCTATTTTATTATAATTAAAATATATATATATAAGGATGAAAGTGAGAAGAAATTCACTATGAAATCTGGATGCAAGAAACAAATAATAAAGCTTAAATGGAACCTGTATTGTTGATTTATTAGCATTTAAAAAAGTGAAATATGTAATTAATTAAACAAATCATATAAAAATAACAACTTTAAAATATATAAATATTCAGATTAACAATCTCAGACACTCTTATTATTTTTTATTAAAACATATTATAAGAGATATATTAAAACAATTTCATAATAAATTATTTTAAAATATGAAGATGATCAGGATTGTGGTAAAAAAAAGAACAAAATAGTTTTCAACTATTTATTGTTCGACGTTTCGTCCCACTTTGTAGGGCTTCGTCAGGGCTGTTCAGGACGATAGGTTAAACAGACTGGAACAGCCCTGATGAAGCCCTACAAAGTGGGGTGAAACGTCGGACAATAAATAGTTGAAAACTATTTTGTTCTATTTTGACTGCAACCCTGATCATCTTCATATTTTAAATTATATGGTCAACTATTTATATGTATACATAAATTATTTTGATATATAAAAGATAAATAGAACTGAAATACTAATTAAACTATTTATTGTGAGCCAATATTTCGCATCACATTGCATGGCTTCATCAGGGCTAAAATAATGTAACAAAGTAAGAGAATAGATAACACGAAAAAAAAAAAAAATATGTGAAAGTTTATATAAAAATTAATGAAGTAAATTAAAGAAAATAAAAATAAGACGTTCAGTGAAAAGTAAAAATAAACAAGAATTACAAAGAGGTACTAGACAATTAATGAAAATGTAAATAATAACCATTAAAAAGTAGATAAAAGAGAATAATAAAAATAAAATACACAATAAAAAATGGAAAACAAGAATAAAATAAAGGTCAAGAAAAAAGAAAAATAATTTTTAAAAATAGGACATTCTGAATTCTTTCTTCAT
>NW_027107644.1:3304-3629 GCF_000696795.3 Halyomorpha halys | reverse complement strand
AGATAGTTAAATTTACTATAAAATAGTTAATGGAAGATTATTGATTGACCGTGTGTAAAGATGAAAGGAATATGGTCCGGGTGCGGTCAGAAAAACAGTTAATAATGTTTATCTTTGTAGGAGTAGTAGTTTTTATGATATTTGACAAAATAAACTCACAAAATGTTAATGTCTAGTTGTTCCTATAAAATGTTGGATTTTTGAAAAAAATATATGTCTAGATTCGTAAAACGCACATATGTCTGCCAACACTCAAAATAAAGGAAATTTAACTTACTATAAAGTACTTTATGACACTTATCTTCGTAGGGGTAGTAGTTTTTAT
>NW_027107644.1:1860-3254 GCF_000696795.3 Halyomorpha halys | reverse complement strand
AATAGTGCTTTGAAACTGCTAACTCAAAGTTAGAACATTTGAATTTTTATCAAAAATTGATAATATTTTTTTAAAATATAGTTCGAGACCAAAATTAGAACTTTTTATCATGTAATAGGCAATTTTTTAATTCAAACTTTAAAAAATATACATTAATTTATCACTGAAGTGAAATTAAATATATGAAGTGGAATAAAATGGATAGTTTTCCTATTTGAATAAGATAAAATACTTATTATATACTTTTTTTTTATTATCTTCTTGGAGACTCGTAGTTTTGTCAATAATAACAAAAATTATCCAATTGATCTCGACCTTTATTAAAACATATTATATGTCAAATATTGTTGTGATAAGTTAATGACAGTAAAATACAAAAATTGTAAAGGATTGAAATTATTAATAGTGACAAACAGGTTTATTTTTACTGCGTTAGATTGACTTGGGTATAATAGCCTGCAAATTTTAATAATGAGGCTGTGATACTAAAATTAAGTTTGTCATTGATGATCGACCGAAGCATTGGACATGTAATATGTTTTAATAATGAGGGTTGAGACTAACTGATTAATTTTTGTTATTATCTATAAAGATAAAATACTTTAAAAAGTTTAATCAAGCCTATTGTAACCAATTTTTTCACTATATTAGATGTTGAATAGTTAGATGTTAAATGAATAGGTTTGTGAAATAAGTGTAATAATGAAACCATATTACTTGCTACTCCAAATCTTAGTTGAAAGTTATGCTGGCATATTCTCCTTAATTTTTTTCATGTCCATGGTACAAAATGTTTATTATTTGGTTATGTCATGTGAATAAACTTAGACAATTAGTGCTAGCTAACACGCACTCTAGTGGCGAAACGATCAACTACATACCTAAACCAATCTGCGCGGCAATTTATAAGTTCCGAAAACAATTTATTGTTTTTTCATACTTTGGATTCATTTTATTTTTCTCTCTTATTGCTCTTAAAATAATTTTTCTTTAATTTAAACAGTTATTCTTCTAAATTTAAAACGGAACGTGCCTTTGTATGATGCTCAGAACTGCTCAGTCCTAAATTTGGTAGAATCTTTACATATAAATTTATATTACAGAAATGTACAAATAATAGTGTTTAAATATAACTAAAAACATATGAAGAAGGTAAACTAAATGATTAGTTTAAAACTAATAGCTCGGTTATTTTCGCTGACAATTAATTTCTCAGCACCAGTGTTGCCGATTTTCGGATATTTTTCACCGCACTCGGGATCCAGGATTTCTGGAAAAATTTCTTCACGTCATAGTACAAGTGTCGGGAAGAAAAAAAGACAGTTATCTCACCCCAATTTTTTATTACTTTAATAAAAACTATGTATAATTAATAGTCAAAATTGATGAGTCTG
>NW_027107644.1:0-1417 GCF_000696795.3 Halyomorpha halys | reverse complement strand
AAAAAGGCAGTTATCTCACCCCAATTTTTGATTACTTTAATGAAAACTATGTATAATTAATAGTCAAAATTGATGAGTCTGCCAAGTATAGGTATGGAAAAATAAAAAATGACGGCTGTTTTAAAACCTTAAAAAACATTAATTTTTCATTCGGAACTCTATATCTTAAAAACTATCAACAACACTAGAAAACCGAAGAGCTCATTATTTAAAGAAGAGTAAATTTGCTGAAATATTAGCCATAAAAGAGCTATTTACGTCCAATAATTCTCGAGATATAGCTTTTTAAAAAGCAAAATTTCTTAAAAATCTGCTGAAAGATTAGTAGTTAGTTAATTTATTTTGAGAAATCTATATCTCAGGAACTATGTGACGTACAGATGTCTATTAGCACTGAAATTAAAGCTAGTATAATGGACTATAAAGAAGTTTATGACCTTTACCTTCGTAGGAATAGTAGTTTTCATAATATATGCTAAAATAAATTGATTTATAGTTGTTCGGACAAGAAGTTTGATTTATGAAAAACTTCATTTCCGAAACCATTTGACGTACAGATGTCTGCCAGCGCTCAAATTAAAGCTAGTTAAATTTACTATAAAGTAGTTAATAATGTTTATCTTTATTGGACTAGTAGTTTAGTCAAATATCATGACAAAATAAACTCACAAAATGTTAATTTCTAGTTGTTCATATAAAATGTTGGATTTTTGAAAACATATATCTCTAGATCCATAAGAAGCACATTTGTCTGCCAACACTGAAAATAAAGGAAATTTAACTTACTATAAAGTAGTTTATGGCACTTATCTTTGTAGGGGTAGTAGTTTTTATGACATTTACATATGAATATAAATTTGGCAAATAAAAATTTGTCCTGTAAATCAATTTATATTAGCAAATTTCATGAAAATATTACTGCTACGAAGATAAACATCATAAACTGCCTTTTTTCTTCCCGGCTCTTGTAGTAATAGAACCCTGACATAGAATTCAACAGCAGATGGGTTCAGAACTTCCCAGAATTTGTTTTTATCGAAACTGAAGTACTCTAAGAAAGAGATAATCCATATTGGAAAAGGTTTAACTCTGAACGGTAAAATATCCGTGCTTGGCTATCTCGATGATAAGCTTTATCTAAGTGAAGATGCGAAGGCTATTAAATTAATTAATGGCATGAAAATGATTAGGGGCTGTCTTAAAATCGGGGCTTGAGGAAAATAAAGATAATAATAAATATTTATAGTAGTATTTTATTCCACGATGGGAAAACCATTTTAAATCAGTACATAATTTCAAGTATCTAGAGTCCAAGATATAAAGAAGAAACTTAATCCAATAGGGAAAAAACTGTTAAAATTATTAATTAATAATACCATTAAATTAGCAATATTTATATAAAATAATCTAAACTGAG
>NW_027107643.1:9001-9409 GCF_000696795.3 Halyomorpha halys | reverse complement strand
ATGAGGGGATATTTAATCCTGTATTTGTCATATCTACTGCAATTTAGAATAATATGTAATGGGTCTTCGATAGAGTTGCATGTCGAACATTTATCGTTATTTTTAACTTTAATTAATGTCAAGCCGCGATTTCTACGACCCTGGTTAATTATTTTACCTTGCAAACGATCTTTTTAAAAAATTTACATTTATCGAAAATCATTATAATATTTGCTAAAATTATGAATCGGCTTAGACAATGTTATAAAAACATATCGATATTTTATTGTTCTTTAATTATAATAATGTTGAAGTTTATCCATCATCTACAGTAAGAATTTGTTCTTGGAAAGAAGTTGAACCCGGTCGACAACTCCTCGACACAACTCATTATAACTTCATCGTACCGGCAGGGCGAGTGGTCGTTAG
>NW_027107643.1:2588-3286 GCF_000696795.3 Halyomorpha halys | reverse complement strand
TGGATCTAATGGCCATTATTTAACAAATAAGGACTTAACCATTTTCGGTGTGGTTTATCTTCTAATGTTAAATTCGCTATAATATTTTTATTATATTATATTCATTTTAAACTTCTTAGTATGTACATAAAAACATTGTTTATTTTTTTTATTATTCTAAAATACCTTATTATTTATGATTTGTTTGAGGATTTATTTTTGTTGTATATTTATTGTATTTTTTTTTTTCAATTGATGTATATAATATTCATTTAAACATGTAAATAAGTATATAAACACCACTTGCTCTTTCTTGTTAAATATCTTTAGTTCACTTTAGTGCCTTTTTCATTTCATTTTATTAGAAGATTTTTTTAATTGTTTCCTATTTATTTGTATATATATATTTTTAAATTATTCAACCGTTCTACTCATATACACATTATTTTGGGCTCTAATAGTCATTAGTTAAAAAATCAGGGCTATAATGTTAAATTCGCTATAATATTTTTCATTTTAGGTTAAAATTTTACTATATTTTCGGTAGTGCTTTCTACCAATAATATTGTATAAGTATACATACAATATGTATGTAAATATACAATAAGCTTTGGCAGTGGATGCTGACACTAAACTATTTCAATATTTATCACTATCGATCCTTTGTTTAATCGAATCCTTTCACCTTGGCGATCCTGCTAAAAGTGTCCTGGATCCTG
>NW_027107643.1:0-1284 GCF_000696795.3 Halyomorpha halys | reverse complement strand
GAAATCATCTATCGATTCTAATTCTAGTTTGCGATTTGATTGACTGTTTCTTATAACACAAGGGACATGCACTCCGATTCTTAGGACCTTATTTTGAAATTACTGAATTTTTTTTTCAATTTTTGTACAACGTTTGCCAACCTGTGCCTAGGTTTGAGTTAGTTTAATATGGATAAAGTGATTCCAGGAAATATAATTAGTTCAAGATCCCAAAGAGAGAAAAAAGGCAGTTATTTCACCCCATTTTTTAATACTTTAATTAAACTATGTATAATTACTAATCAAAATTGATGAGTGTGCCAAGTATAGGTAGGGGGAATAAGGAATATCTCCGTATCTTTAAAATTATCAACAACCATAAAAACTTAATTTATGATATTCGAATACTAATTTTTTACATGAAATTTTGTCCAAATCAATTTATTTTAGCCAATATCATGAAAACTACAACCCCTGGAAAGATAGTGTAATGAACTATTTTATATCCCATTAAACTATCTTTAATTTGAGTGCTTGCAGATATTTGTACATCTAATATTTCCTGAGAAATCGTTTTTTATAAATCCCAAAAATCTTTCCGAGCAACTAGAAATCTTCATTTTGTAAAACTTAAAAAAAATTACTACTCCTAAGATAATAAACGCTATAAACTATTTAATTGTACATTTAACTAGCTTTTATTTGAGTGCTGACAGACATATGTACCAATGTACGTCGAATGGTTCATGAGATATGGATTTCTAAAAATATATTCTCTAACTACTGATTTTTCAGTACATTTTTTATGAAATATTAAAATGTCACTATGCCACCTACAGAAAATTTACTTGTCCTTTTTTATTTACTTTTTATTAAAAAAAAAAAAAATATTTTGTCCGAACAACTATAAATCAACATTTTGTGAATTTATTTTGTCTAACACCATCCCTACGAAGATAAAGGTAATGAACTACTTTATAGAACATTAAATCAGCTTTAATTTGAGTGCTGAAAGACATTTGTACGACGAATGGTTTTTGAGATATAGATTTCTCAAAATAAATCTACTAACTACTGATTATTCAGCATTCATTATTTCTTTTTAAAAAGCTATTTTAACGTATATGGCTCTATTAGGGCTCATATTGTAGCAAATTTATTATTCTTTAAATGATGTTCTGTTAGGTTTTTTAGTGCTGTTGATAATTTCAATGAAAAATCAATTTTTTTTTAAAGTTTTAAAACAGCCGCTATTTTGTTTTCCCCCTCCCTATTATTGGCAGAACTTTGACTAGAACTTTTTTT
>NW_027107642.1:3584-4662 GCF_000696795.3 Halyomorpha halys | reverse complement strand
ATAAAAATGTTGTATAAGACGTACTGAAAGATCAGTAGTTAGTGAATTTATTTTGAAAAATTTATATCTCTAAACCCATTTGACGTACAGATATCTATTAAAACTCAAATTAAAGCTAGTTAAATGAGCTATGCAGTAGTTTATGATGTTTATCTTCGTAGGAGTAATGAAATTTACATTAAATTTGCTCAAATAAATTGATTTATAGTTGTTCAGATAAATTTTTATTTGCCTAATTTATATTCATATGTGAATATCATAAAAACTACTACCCCTACCAAGATACGTGTCATAAACTACTTTATAGTAAGTTAAATTTCCTTTATTTCGAGTATTGGCAGACATATATGCGTCTTATGGATCTAGAGATATATTTTTTCAAAAATACAACATTTTATACGAACAACTAGAAATTAACATTTTGTGAGTTTATTTTGTCAAATATCATAACAAATACTACTCCTACAAAGATAAACATTATCAACTATTTTGTAGTAAATTTAACTAGCTTTAATTTGAGCGCTGTCAGACATCTGTACGTACAATGGTTTTTGAAATGAAGTTTTTCATAAGTCCGAACATTTATTTTACCAAATATCATGAAAACTACTATTCCTATGAAGGTTAAGGTCATAAACTTCTTTATAGTCCATTAAACTAGCTTTAATTTGATTGCTAATAGACATCTGGACGTCACATAGTTCCTGAGATATAGATTTCTCAATATAAATTAACTAACTACTAATCTTTCTGTAGACTTTTTAGAAATTTCACTTTTTAAAAAGCTATATCTCGAAAACTATTGGACGTAAATAGATCTTTTAGGGCTAATATTTCAACAAATTTACTCTTCTTTAAATAATGTTCTCTTAGAATTATGTGTTGTTCATAGTTTTTAAGATATAGAGCTCCGAATGAAAAATTAATGTTTCTTTAAGGTTTTGAAAAAGCCGCCATTTTTTACTCCCCCTACTTTTAGTTGATAGGCTCATCAATTTTGACTATTAATTATGCCTAGTTTTCATTAAAGTAATCAAAAATTGGGGTGAGATAACTGCCTTTTTTTCTTCCCGGCTCT
>NW_027107642.1:0-1754 GCF_000696795.3 Halyomorpha halys | reverse complement strand
TTTATTGAAAGGTACTGAGAAGGAGAAGCTACATGATTAGTTAGTGGTTCCGATAGAGTGCAAAGTGCCTGAGGGATATAGTGGGTGTGCCGCCGGGTTAACTGTAATAGTAAGTAGTATGTAGTACACCTCTGATTAGTGGACAAGGTATCGTTATCAACCGGCTTCCAAGCCATTAAGGTTATGTTTTCAATAATTATACTTGTAATAATTAAGATGGATAGTGAATTTTTCTTTGTAGGATATTCGGGCTAATAATTAAACTGATGATTGATGGACTCTGGTGTTTCTTCAGCCGCTGGGCCAATCAGTAATGGAGGATGGTTGCTGACCTCTCGACCAAGCAATATCCTTTGTGGACATTGAGGATTTCAGTAAATTAGCTCAAGTGGGCCTTGATAATTTAGGGACGTCCGATCCTTGTTAGCCAAGCTTCGTTTTTATTCCCAAACAAGATGTAGAAGCCGGTTTCTATCCTTTATAATTAAAAAAATTTAGGAAAGTCATTTTCATATCCTTTATTTCATCGACTTTCGCACTTAAAAGAAACCAAAAAAAATAAATAACAATTTATTACATCGAAGAATAGCAAATAATTAATATCTGGCATAACAACATAAACGGAATACATACCTTCTGAACTTCATTTAGTAAGATAGTTCTAAAAATGTTTTTATTATTATTTTTTATACTTCATTTCTAAAAAAAAAAATTAATTAAATGAAAATAATTTTCCATGTGAATCTGCGGAAAATAATTTTTAAAAATAGATGCAAAGTACTGATCCGATTTAGATTTATTTATATGTTCCTAAGATAATTTGATAATTCCAAATTTACCATAAAATGTTATATTTTTTGAGCTGAACGCACAATTTTTTTTTTTTACATTTGGGGATTTGATTCCAAAACATTTTATACTCAGTGTAATATTAATAGGAGTATGGGAGTAAACGATAGTCGGCCCCAATCTTAAAAGAAAAATGACCTTAATAGTCACCATAATGATCATAATAAACTCTTTCTTTATTCTGGAGACAAAGTCGTTTAGAAAAATTCCACAAACAATCATTGGAGTAATTTAGAGCTCTGGAGTATAAGAAACTTCTATCAGAGGAAATAACAAGTAATAAGAAAAAAGAAATAAAAAGTAACATTGGTAAATGACAGTAATACACAACGTTTCTGCCGATGTTTTCCACTTTTTAAAGATGTTTCGTCATGTTATGTTCCCAAGTCTAAAAGAAAAAAAAAACAGTTTGAAGGATTTTATTTTTAAAAACTAGCATTAAAAAAGATGTTACAAATTATCAATTTGTAGTTAAAATAAATACATTAAATTTAACAAAAATTAAAATAATTTAAGTAAAAATAAATATATCAACTACGTGAACTTGTTTTAAAACTTGAAAGTTCGTTAAAAACGGCAATTCAGACTTTAATTGTGTCTTAAAAAAGTGAAAAAAAAATTTAAAGGGAAATTTCTCATAAATCTCGATTATGCTACCACTTAAGCTGAAATAGAGTGCCCAAGCTAAAATAATAAAATAATTCGAGGTTCTAGTTTTTTCCTTCATTTTGGTTAGTTCAATCAGTTACTTGTATAAGACATCGGAGTGGAAGGTCGCTCACCCTAGTTTAGAACATCTTAAAAATATAGTTTAAAAAAAAATTATAGATAACTGATACATTCACATAGAAGATAAATTATCTTCATACTCAACTATATTTACAGCTGATCTACAGGAAAATTCT
>NW_027107641.1:14068-14448 GCF_000696795.3 Halyomorpha halys | reverse complement strand
TATTTAACAAAAAAATCAAGGTGCATAGGTATAAGTACATCATCACAATTGCTAAAATTACATCATTTCATTTATTCTGATAATTGTTAAAACTTTACTATCTGTATTTTGTTTTTGTGTGAAATAGATCTGAGTTTTAGAACTCCAATAACAAAGAAAAGCTCCGCAAGTGAGAAAACAACCTAGAAAATTAAAAGTTGGTCTTATTTTTGATGACTTGACATGATACATGCTGCTGCAACAAATAATTAAAAATAAAAATACCCTCTAAACCTATATAAGTGTCCCATGGCAACAGTGGCACTTAAGAGGCAATCTTTAGAATGAGGTTCCTGCGCGGAGGTCGGCACTACCTGCGTTATCTCGATGGCAGTGAAATA
>NW_027107641.1:5406-6613 GCF_000696795.3 Halyomorpha halys | reverse complement strand
CAAATCTTCAGTGATAAGCATTTTCCCAGAAAAGTTTACTCTAAATTTTGAAAACATCTATATTTCAGAGCCCTCCTCCATACAAAAATTTGTTGTACATTTTATATGTAAATTTTTGATTTAATGATAATTAAAAAATAAGTGTGCAATTAAATTTATTACATCATTAAAATTGCAGAAAATAAACCCTGAATAGCCCCAAAACGTCGTTGATTTATTTATAAAATAAAATAAAATAGAGTTTATACCATTTTTTTTTTTCAAAGTGTATAAGTCATATCAATCGATTTTTTTTGACATGGCATTAACATGACAAGAATCAACCCACGTTTAAAGGTGACATCAATAGGTCGAGCTTCATGCTCCGTGTTACACATGTTTTGTAATATTTACAGTCGATAAATATTTTAATTTACAGGTTAATATAACTCTGGAGGATTAGAAAAGAAATAGTATATCCGAAATTACTATTTCCTATTTCAGAAAAAGTATTAAAAAATAGGTCATATAATATATGACAATCCTAATTCAGAACGGCTCAATTTTATAACATAAATTTTCTGTGATATATGCACTTTGAAAAAAAAAAATGGTATAAACTCTATTTTATTTTATTTCATAAATAAATCAACGACGTTTTGGGGCTATTCAGGGTTTATTTTCTGCAATTTTAATGATGTAATAAATTTAATTGCACACTTATTTTTTAATTATCATTAAATCAAAAATTTACATATAAAATGTACAACAAATTTTTTCATTGAAAAACAAATTGAAAAGATGGAGAGGTGTAATACCGAGGTGCTATTTAAATTTTAATGATAAACTTTCCAATGCCTAATTGATAATAATGCTAACAGGTGATTTCGTTAATTATAGGACATGAAAAACTTTTTAATTCTGGAGTGGATAACTTTCAAAGCATCCACGAGAGGGAAGACCTATTATTTAATATCTATATGGAAAACAATTCTTACAAACTGACAAGAAGCAAATCAAGGCTTGACATGAAACCTGCTGTGCAGACCTCATTAACGAAAGGTTGGTTTGAAATTTATTTAAGTAAGAATGATAAGACAATTGGGGTAAGCTAAAGAATAATATGTAGTATTTTTAATCCTCCAGTAGGCTCGTAGGGTACAGCTATGAATCAGCAATCCTTAACACAAAATGCCTGATTATGGTTTACATTGGGGATGTTAAATTT
>NW_027107641.1:3500-4132 GCF_000696795.3 Halyomorpha halys | reverse complement strand
AGTCGTAACATCATCAATATGCAAAGACGTTATTTCATGGATAAAAGAAATTGGATGGCAATAGTGGCAAGATGAATGGTTCACCATGAGAGACAATTTAAGAATGATCCGACAGACAGTGAAACGTCCAACCAGAAACTTGAATCTGCTACGGAGAGAAGATGTGGTATTAACCCGTCTTCGGATAGACCATACTCAACTCACCCACGGTCATCTCATGAAAAAAGAAAATGCATCGACGTGTTGCTACTGTGGAAACGATCTCACCGTTAGGCACATTCTCACTGAATGTATTGGTCACGAATCACATCGGTTCTCTTAAGATTTACAGGAGATGTTGAGCGAAGATCCCACAACAATAACAAACCTTTTTCACTTTCTAAAAATCATTAATATTTATGATCACATATAGTCTAACTAATTGTAATTGTAATTGTAAATTTGTAAATTGAAATGTAATGTAACTTTTAATAGTAATAGTAATTGTAATTGTAAATTGTAATGTAATGTAACTTTTAATAGTAATGTAAATGTAAATTTTTAACTTTCTCACTTTGTAATTATATGTAACTTTCTCATTTTGTAACTTTGTAACTAAATATGTTAATAGTAATCTACTAACTTTGTAAATT
>NW_027107641.1:1886-3450 GCF_000696795.3 Halyomorpha halys | reverse complement strand
TGCAATTTTAATGATGTAATAAATTTAATTGCACACTTATTTTTTAATTATCATTAAATCAAAAATTTACATATAAAATGTACAACAAATTTTTTTATTGAAAAACAAATTGAAAAGATGGAGAGGCGTAATACCGAGGTGCTATTTAAATTTTAATGACAAACTTTCCAATGCCTAATTGATAATAATGCTAACAGGTGATTTCGTTAATTATAGGACATGAAAAACTTTTTAATTCTGGAGTGGATAACTTTCAAAGCATCCACGAGAGGGAAGACCTATTATTTAATATCTATATGGAAAACAATTCTTACAAACTGACAAGAAGCAAATCAAGGCTTGACATGAAACCTGCTGTGCAGACCTCATTAACGAAAGGTTGGTTTGAAATTTATTTAAGTAAGAATGATAAGACAATTGGGGTAAGCTAAAGAATAATATGTAGTATTTTTAATCCTCCAGTAGGCTCGTAGGGTACAGCTATGAATCAGCAATCCTTAACACAAAATGCCTGATTATGGTTTACATTGGGGATGTTAAATTTCTATGTAGAGAAGATTTATATATGCTTAAAATTTTGAATATTTCTTAGTCAATATTTATATTGACACTTAGAAGATTTAAAAATAACCCCAGCTCAAGCCACCTGGAATATTATATAACTTCCAGAAAAAACGCACGCTACGTTATAAAACAAAGCAAACGAAAGTGTTGGCAAGATTATGTATCAAAAATTACACTTAACACAACCACTTGCAACGTTTGGGATGCTGTTAAAAGAATTGAAGGACGGCAAAGTTTTTCCCCAATAAATTTATTGTTAACACAAACTGGACCAGTTACAGATCCTGAGGACATCGCTAATACCTTAGGTGAACACTTTCAACTAACCTATTCCTCAAACTCACATACTTCAGGTGAAATATTTCAAAACAGCAATAGTTTTCTAAATCAATCACACTCAATCTCCCTTTCACTTTCAGCGAATTTAGTGCAGCTTTAAAAACATGTACAGATTCCTCACCTGGTCCAGATGATATAACTTATTCAATGATAAAACATCTAAATTTCGGAACTAAACCAGTATTACTAAATTTTTTCAACAGAGTGTATTTTTCTGACTCGTTTCTCCCTGACTGGCAAACGTCTATAATAATACCAATAGTTAAAAAAGGAAAGTCGAAAAATCTATCGGATAACTATCGTCCCATTGCTTTAACAAAAACTTTATACAAATTACTAGAAAGGATGTTCTCAACAAGATTACAATGGTACATAGAAAATAAAAATGTACTTCCCGAATGGCTAAGCGGTTTTAGGAAAGGAAGAAGTACGCTTGATAACATCACCAAACTGGAATCCGATGTACTCCATGCTTTTAAAAACAAACAACACGTACTTGCAGTTTTCCTAGACATTGAGAACGCTTTTAACTCCACTAAACATAATATTATTTTAATGAAACTCCAAGAAATCGGCATTCAAGGTCCAATCTGGAATTTTGTTAAACATTTTTTAAATTACAGATCGTTTAAAGTTCAATGCGGAAACTCCTTCTCCCGAA
>NW_027107641.1:0-391 GCF_000696795.3 Halyomorpha halys | reverse complement strand
TTCTCTTCATCTGATAATCAAATCTTCGCACATAATGCACTAAATACTCGTCTTTCCTTTCCTAACCGATGCTTACAATATATTGCTCACCCAAACCTAACTCCATTTCCAAATGTAATGAAGTAATATCCTCCACAGGTAGAACCATGGTTGTTACCAATCCCAACAGTCAAAAATAATTACTTCAGCCGCATTTTACCCCCAATTATCACATTAAAAAAGTTCAATCAATTTAAAATTAACCACCACAATTGGAACTTCATTTTTACAGATGGTTCCAAAACAGTCGAAGGAGTAGGCACTGCTGTCGTTTCAGATAACCACACCCTCTTATTCTCGTTACAACCATATTGTTCGGTGTACACTGCAGAACTCTTCGGAATCAATCGCG
>NW_027107640.1:0-1597 GCF_000696795.3 Halyomorpha halys | reverse complement strand
TAGGCAGCATAGATAAATAAAGTATTTCTCTCTCCCTAAAACATTGCTATATAATTAATTAATCATGTCTATTTTTTTTAAATATTTATTCATTAATGTACATTCAATACCGAACTTGCAAATTTCGATTTTCAATGTCAATCCAAAACTAAACAATATTCGTCAATTCTGACCTACCTTTGCGTTTGCGTTTATTTTCTCCTTTTATCGGTTCCTTTCTTGGACTATGTGGTCCCTATCAAACCCGGCCAACATTTTTTATTTCTTTGGCAACGAGATGGCCGAGGTGAATCTTCCATTTCGGGCCCGTAAACATTTTATGTGCCCAAATCTTTAAGGTCAAGGTTGAGGACTATGTAAATTGAACATGTTCAATTCAATGTTCAAAGGTTCGGGATGAAATAAGTCATAATAAGGATATACCAATAAATATGTTTACTCTAATTTAGGTTTTTCTGGAACAAAGCAGTAAATAGTCCATCTGTTGAAGGCATAGTTATTTTCTATTTTCTAGCTTTTTCTAGTTCTTTTCCAGAGCATCTAAAATTTGAAATTGCTAATGAAAACGGATTTTGTTTTTACATATTATGATACTACCTCGGATTTTTTAATATCTTTATTGAAATTTACAACTGTATATTACATAATACATTTAGTAAATATGATCCTAGTTAAAATGGAATGTTAAAGGCGTGTAGAGCAACTGCCCATTGGTAGCACTATAAACTCAGATTTTAAGACAGCTTCTAACTAAACACAGTTTTGATCTGGTGTGTAAATAATTGAAAATCTCAAAAAATATTTACGATTTTTTATATTTTCTGTGCAAATAGTGAGGAAAATCAAACAAGCATAAAACAAAACAGTTTTAGAGTTCAATTCCTAGTAGGACTCAATTATCATAATTTTATATATTGGCAGAATAATAATTCTTATCGTAGATTTTCACCAGAAATTGAATTTTGAAAAATAGTTGCACGCAAATCGTCAACAGTAAAAAATAATTCGTGGTTTTTGGTGATAGGAAAATTGTCCGATATGAGTTAATCTTAAAATTTGATTTGCTATAAGAATCCGTAGAAAAAGTACCGTATTCCATTTTAAATTCCAAATGAATATTTTAGATGCTATGGAAGATAAACCTGTATACTAAGACATCAGATGTTACCTAATTAAAACACAAACTGTGAAAAAAGATTTTTGGAATAATGAATACAATTTTATTTTGTTGTTCATTTCAGTTTAATAAGCATTGTATCTCTATGTACACATTATTTTTACTTTTTAAATTTCTTTTGTAATTTTGGCTTTTTAATTTTTTTTTTTGTAATTTTTGCTCTTTAATTTTCTTTTGTAATTTTGGCTTTTTAATTATTTATTTTTTTGTAATTTTTGCTTTTTAATTTTTTTTTTATAAATTTATTTCTTAAATAATAATATTGATTATAAGCTTTATTGATTCAATTATTTTTATATACACAGGTAATTATAGTATTGACCTGACTATTGTTTAACTCATTAGAATCCTGTTAGGAATCGCAAATCCTGTTTGTTTTAATTATGTATATATATTTAAATTTTGTTGACATAACAAAAT
>NW_027107639.1:0-2903 GCF_000696795.3 Halyomorpha halys | reverse complement strand
TGAGGGTCTGGAAGGAAGGTTATAAACATAAAGGCCTATACAACAAGTTGCTGAGAAAATCCGCTAGGGGCTCTTATGCATTTAACGTTTAACATGACTTTAAATAGGGGTGCTCAGAATCTTATAGTTGTAACATTTAACATGGTAAAACATTTAACATTTAACACATCATGAATACCCTTAGTGTAACAGAAAGGCATTTGATGACTAGCCGGATTCTAGGAGTTAGAAGTATCGTACCTTACCACAATGCCACCGCGCTCTCTATTACCTATAAAACCAAGATAAATAGAAATAGAACATAAGTAAGCATTGACTAATACTAAATAAACAAGAGTGGTACATGGGTCAATACATGCTAAGCAATGCAATGATAAACTTTTTACAGTGTTAAGTGGGTAATTCAACTATGAAATGTTTAAGTAATGTATGTTGTGATTATTAATTGACAAAACTTCAATTCAACTCAATAACTAGAAAAAACAATGGAAGGTAATGAAGGTATGTAAACTAAACGCAACAAAAAAAAAAAGAAAGAAAAGAAAATTTTGCTACATTTCAAAACTTTAATGTCACAAAATACTTTATAACTTTTTTTTTTTTTTTAATTGACCCCTTAAGATTGACGGACCGTCTGAAACATCGGAAATGTTAGTTTATTAATATAAAATTATTATAATAAAGAATTTTAATTAAGAATGTAAAATAAATGATTTTTTACTTTCTTAACGTAACAGAAGATGATTTTTTAATTGTTTACATAGCATTTATTTCTTTACTATTATTCTTAATTATACCTAACACTCCCAATTCATCATTAGTAAACCCTCAAAGTATTTCATCATAAAATATTATAACATTTTTTCGGTAAATGTTTCTTGGACTGGTTCCAATGTTATTCTGAGCTCTGTTAGAATTAACTAGTTTTTACTCAACTATTTTTTTTTTTTAGTTTTCTTAAATTTTTCCCAGTTTTTTAAAAAGTTATTAAATGAGATAGCTATCCTCCAAATAAGGAAAATTATACGATAAATGTCGTTATGAGGAATGTAAAAAAACATAAAGTCGTAAAAATGAGAAATTACATATTTAAGATGAATGCCTGGCATGTGCCAGCGAGTTTTGTTAAATAAAATCGTTTAACCGGAAGTGCTATTATGATATTAATGATTTGGTTTAAGCTCGCCATGTCGTTATAGAATAGAAAGGTCTTTAATAAAAGCTAGTTAAACCTTTCCACATTGCAATAGTTTAACAGGGCTTTTAAAAAACTTACATCCAAAGCACCTTTAATTTTGTTAATTAAAAAAAAAGGCAGTACTCATTTTTTGCTATAATAAACAATCGATAAATACACAATATTAAAATAAAGAGGAAAAAGTAAAAATAGAAATATCCAATACTAATGGGAAAAGTAGAGACCTTTTGTCCCGATTGCATTATGGCTTTATAATCTTTTGTTAAACTGTTGTATTCTTGGCAGGAACAAAATTTATATCCGTTATTCCTTGAGACGTCTTAAAACAGGAATTTTCATAACAATAGAAAATAAAAATTTGTTGTTGGTAATTTTCACCTTCCCTAGTTTTTATTAGATCATTATTATTTTTTTATTTGAAAAAATAGTGATAATTTAAACACGAGCCCACCTATTTACACAAACCTTGGGAATGTACGTAGATTGGCAAGTAAAATTGAGAGATCCGTGCACCGCACTATATTTTTTATCTCTACACTGTATTTATCTTAATATTATTTAGTTTACCTAATTCTTTTTTTATATTAATTATATTATTTCAAATTCTAGACACAAGGTAATTATTTATTAAATTGATTTACAATTTTTTTTTTTATTAATTTGTTTTCCTACCTTCAGGTGTATACAGAGTAATATTATGTTAGATATTTTTTGAAAACTGTAACACCTTCCAATATGGAGAAAATAGTTTTTAAAATTATGAATATGGACGATATAAGCCTTATAAGAAGATTGAGAAGTTCAAAGGATAATTAAAGGCAATTTCTGAAACTATAAAACTAGCTATAGTTGTGGCGAATTCTGATGATGGGAGAAAAACTCTGAAACATCCATATGAGATGTATTAATTTTTTTATTATTAATTGATAATGATAGTGAACGAATAAAATAAAAGCAAACAAAAATACAGATAAAACAAAAACGACACACTATTATATCTTTCAAAAATTAAAATATATTCCAAGTCTAATAAATAAAACTAAAAAAAGTATTTAAAAAATATGAACACAGTAATTTAAAATTATGAATTTATAGAAGTAAAAAATTGGTCAAAAATATAAAAACGCAAAGGACAAGATAGAAAAAACAAACCGTAGTATATAAAATAAAAAGAAAATAATGTAAAGATAAATAAATATGAGAAACATCCTAAAATCTGGAAAATAGAATGAAACAATATGGAATAAACACAAAAATTTCAACACATTAGCCCTAGCCAAACATGAAATGATTAACATATTTACATAATTGACATATTAATATGATAACATAATTTTTATTTAGAAAAACAGAAATATTAGACAAAGCAGAGGATAATAAAACAAGTAAAATTATTGCTTCTAAAATTTACATCTCAAAAAAACATAAAATTATTAAACAGATATAGAAACTAAACAGACATAATTAGTACAATAGGTTGTAGTAATAGCTATTAACAATATTTAAAAAAAAATTAAATCTGTGCCACTACTGCCCTTGGAGGGTTAAGGGTGCAGTACTTTGTAAGAAGTACTGTTACTAGACCAACTGTTAAAGCGTGTTAAAGGAAAAACTCATGTTAAATCGAAAAAAATTGCCTTCTTTTACTGTGGTAAAACGAAATAACATTTAACATGGCTGAGAGTCTGTTACTTGATCTGTTAAA
>NW_027107638.1:548151-548583 GCF_000696795.3 Halyomorpha halys | reverse complement strand
GATGAGTCGACTCCCTTGATGTTGGCTGCAAGGGCAGGACACATTGCAGTAGTTAAAGCTCTGCTTGATGCGGGGGCAGCGGTGAATTCGAAAAATAAGTTCCTGTGTACTGCCTTACATCAGGCTTCATTGGAAGGGCACATTGAAGTTCTGACAATGCTGCTTGATGCTGGGGCAGACATAGCAGCTAGGGAAGAACATGGGTGCACACCATTAATGGGTGTGTCTCAGGGCGGTCACTTGGCTGCAGTGCAGCTGCTTGTCGAACGGGGTGCTCTAATAAATACTAGCAATGACAATGGAGAAACTGCTTTAAGTCGGGCTATTCACTACAAACGCACTGACGTAATAAAGTACCTGATATCAAAAGCTGCAATCAATTTCAAGTTCAAGTGATATTGCATATCATAGTGCAGTTGTCTTCTGCTCATC
>NW_027107638.1:544115-544921 GCF_000696795.3 Halyomorpha halys | reverse complement strand
GTTTTGAGACTATAATTTGGATAGTGTTTTTTAATTATTTAGTAAATAAACAAATAATATAAAAGGCCTAAGTAATAAAATCAGATACAATAATATCATGGGCTTCTTTTCAATATTGCCTATATCTATTTGTTGAATTTCTTCAAATGTATAATTAGTAAATAAAATAGAATTATTATTAATATTATGAGGTGAAATTAAAAGGGATATTTACATTGTCTTCAAATGTTGGAGGAACACTGAAATTTATAAACTTTTCATTTTTCTTAAGACTAAGAAGTCTAGTATATTGTAAATGAAATAATTGAACATTGTTGTTGGTTATTATTTATATCATATTAATATTAAAAGTCAAATACCAGTTTAAAATGAGTATTAACTTAGTCATAGGGTTAGCTATTATTTCTACAGGTTTACAATTAGCTAATTCTACACTTGTAATAATTCTAAAATACACTTATTTCAAATTTCTAAAATATTTTTACAATAATGGTTTGATTTAAATTTTATACAATTTCCATTACAAAAGGTATTTTTATGTTTGATGATCAATTGTTCCTTTATTTTTAAAGTGACAAGTATAATTTATTTTTTTTTTTTTGTGGGATATGATTAGAGATGGGACATCGATGTTTTTAAATTATTTCAGTAACATAAGGTCTGTTCCAACGACAACGCATGCTCCAGCCAGTCAGAAGTGGTTTTAGAAACCAAGAATAAGACATCGACTACAAAAAACATAGATGGACTGGAAGATTATTGATTGACCGTGTGTAAAGATGAAAGGAATATGGTCCGGGTGCGGT
>NW_027107638.1:540699-543415 GCF_000696795.3 Halyomorpha halys | reverse complement strand
CCTCCAAACGTCAATGGTAAACCACATTGGAACGGTGTAAGGAAGGAATAGGGTCTTTCAATTTGGAAAAAGAAAAAAAAAACAGATGTTTTAAAATATCGTTGCTTACAGTACATTACCCAAAATACATAGATGTTTTTGAACAACTATTTCAAGAACATAAGGTCTGTTCCAACTACCACCCATTCTATGGCCTGTCAGAAGTGGTTTTTGAAACTAAGAATCCGACATCAAAACATTGGCAAAAATACATCGATGTTTTTGAACATCTCATTCAATAACATAAGGTCTGTTCCAACAGCAATTTCAGATTATCCAGAACTGCAAGGAGCATGCGCAGTATACAGTTTCGGCGGGAAGAACACTTACTACGCCTATTCCGGACAGTCAGAAGTGGTTTTTAGAACTAAGAATGCGAAATCGACAAAACATCGATGTTGAAAAACATTACCAAAAATACATCAATATTTTTAACATCTAATTCAATAACATAAGGTCTGTTCCAACAGCAATTTCAGATTATCCAGAACTGCAAGGAGCATGCGCAATATGCAGTTTCGGAGGGAAGAACACTTACTACTCCTGTCCGGACAGTCAGAAGTGGTTTTTAGAACTAAGAATGCAACATTGACCCCAAAAAACATCGATATTATAAAATTTAAGTGTTCAATATTAAAATATCGTTCCTTACAAAACATAAGCAAAAATACATCGGATATTCGGATAGTATAGTATAGTTTCGGGGAAAAAAATACTACACATGCTCCGGATAGTCAGAAGTGGTTGTTGTCGATGTCACATTCTTAGTTCCAACAACTACTTCTGACTATCCGGAGCATGCGTAGTATGTTTTTCCCTCCCAAACACTAGACTGGGTATGCTCCGTGCAGTTCAGAGTAATCAGAAGTCGTTTGAACAAACCTTATGTTACTAACATAGATATTAAAAAACATCGATGTATTTTTGGATATGTTTTGTAAGGAACGATACTTTAATATTGAACATTTATATTTTAAAACATCGATGTTTTTTGTAGTCGATCTTGAATCCCAAGTTCCAACAACCACTTCTGACTGTCCAGAACTGTAAGGATCATCCGTAGTGTTTGTTTTTTCCCTCCCAAACCCTATACTAGGCATGCTCAGGACAGTTCCGGATAGTCAGAAGTGGTTGTTGGAACAGTTCATTAGTTTATTTGTATCCCGTTGTTAGCGTGGAGGTAAAAAATACTTCCTTATCCTATCACATTGTTGATAGGAATCTATTTATTCTTATTATTTTTTTTGTTATTGTTAAGTTACTTTAGAAAAAAAAATTAATAAAGAGACACGCATAAAACCTGGGCTTCAAAAAATCGATCTTAGAAACATCGATGTCGATCTGGCATCCCGATTGTGAACGTCGTTCATTGTTCTTGTCGTTCATTGGTCACTCACGATCGTCCCACGTGTTCTGCCGAACGTTTTGGTGAATAGTTCATTTGAAGAAGTTTCTTCACCAACTGATCATCTCTTTTCAGCTTTCAACAAGTAAGTTTGGTGATTTAGCTATATTTTTCCTTCTTGTTATAAAATTGATTTCTAATATTCTCTCCTTGGTTGATGCTTTCTTCTGTTTTATTGTAAAATTGGAATATTGTTGAATGTGGGAACTGGAAAATTTTGTTTATTTCTCGTACTTTTTTTCTTCTTTCTATCGTGATAATTATCCTGTGCTTTGAGTCGATTTGTTTATTTATTTGTTAATTTGTTTTTAGTTACAACGGAACAAATTATATTCGTGATCTTACTTTTCTTATAATGTTATTAAAATTACTAAATGGTGTTAAACTGCTGTATTAAGTTGACGCGTAGTCAAGGCACCACTTCAACATGTCAATTTAATATTCAACATTACCTCAACTCTAAAATTTTACATCAACCCTAAAATTTTACATAGTGTGTTCTGCTATTTAATTGTGTATTTACATTCGAAAATGCCATTGTCAAAAAACCAACAAGAGATAAGTCAATATTGTAAAGCTTTAAAAAATTTGATTAAAAATATTCATATTGATCAGACCAATTGTTTTTTTTATTTAATATATAAATTTTTCCATTTGATTCCGACAAAAATCAAAATTTAGGTCCTTAAGAGTGAAACATTGGGCAGGAAGAACTCAAAACATGGAATTAGTGTTGTTGGAATGTCTTCTTCAAGATTCGAATTACATGAAATTGTATGAAAATCCTTTCTGTAGTTATGAATTATATTGTTATTACTGCTTTGAGCTGTTAATAAATAGCTATTTATTTAAATAATAAATAGTTTAAACTATTTCTTAATTATTTTTCTTGGCCACAACCTGCTTTTCCTTTAAAAAAATTTGTAATGTGTGTCACCTTCAATTGTCCAATGTTTGAAGGTGAATCCAGGCATACATTTTTTTATTTTTACAGCAGAAAAATCATTTTGGTTAGAAAGTATTTGTTGTTTTGAGTAAGTTTAGTAATTTTAAATCAATTTCTGGCACCAAATCAATTATTTGTATAAATAGCTCTTTTATTTTTCACAGTGGATATAAATGTTTTCATAATATTGGCTTTATTCAAATTTAGTTACATATAAAAAGATAATGGACGTTTTAAGATATTACACTCCTGAGGAAACAATGTACCAAAAACTATATTTTTTACCAATTTGACATAGAATATTAATGCTTGGTCACAGATATAAT
>NW_027107638.1:531889-540564 GCF_000696795.3 Halyomorpha halys | reverse complement strand
TTACATCAGGCTTCATTGGAAGGGCACATTGAAGTTCTGACAATGCTGCTTGATGCTGGGGCAGACATAGCAGTTAGGGAAGAACATGGGTGCACTCCATTAATGGGAGCGTCTCAGGGTGGTCACTTGGCTGCAGTGCAGCTGCTTCTCGAACGGGGTGCTCTAATAAATACTAGGGATGATAGTGGAAAAACTGCTTTAACCCGGGCTATTTATTACAAACAATCAGATGTAATAAAATACCTGAAATCAAAAGGTGGGTTCTAGAAGTATTCAATAGTGCAGTTTTGTCTTCTGCAATAATATGCACAAAAGAAGGTCGGTCAAATTTTATAATGAATTTGATTTTATTTATTTTATTATAACATAAAACTATTTTTAAAATATTATTAACTTTTTTACAATTTGTCTTTTATTACAAAAACTTTATTACTGACAGTTAATTAAAATTTAGTTGTATTTTTAATAAGTTTAACATGAATTAATATTTTATTTCAAAATTTCAATTACTCTGAAGGCTCTCTTTTTAATGAATTAGGTGAAACAGGTTATTTTAGGTCAACTTGAAATAATTGTTTTAAAATAAAATTTGATGTCAAAATATAGAAATGTATTGTTTCAAGAATACTAATGAAAATATATAATGTAGACATTGTATTGCATATGCAATGCATTATATTATATTTTTAATATGTTGTAAATTTCTATCTTGGTATGAGTTGTTAAATGGTTGGCTTGTAATTTTAGGTTTCTTGACACATTTATTATTTATTTTATTTATAGTTTGTATATATTTATATTTTTTGATGTGAGGTGAATCAAAATTTTAATTAATTCAATATATTTATATTACTTCGTTTGAGACAATTTTTTTAATTCCTAAACCAAGATTATTGTTCCTGTGAATTGCAGTTTTAGAAGTAGAATCAACATACTGACACCTTATCTAATATTGTTTCTTCATAAGCTTTTTGCTGTAGATATAAAGAATATCTTATCTGGTTTTATAAATTTTAATAGGTTAAAATTTGTTTAAAATAATTTTCAGTCACCATTATAAAAAAAGGAAGATGACAAAATTTAAGAAAAAAGGGCAATGTAAATGAAGGAAATATTTTATTAATTCAAACAAAAATACACTTATCATGCTTACATCCTCTCTATTTATTAAATTTATGGAGTAGTTTTCCATTAAATGAATATTTTTCATATGATAAGTAATAGGTTGTGGGTGGCATCCCTGAATACAGAGATTAACA
The DNA here is from genome assembly GCF_000696795.3 of Halyomorpha halys. NCBI lineage: Eukaryota > Metazoa > Arthropoda > Insecta > Hemiptera > Pentatomidae > Halyomorpha > Halyomorpha halys. The sequence goes on along the minus strand of NW_027107638.1, from coordinate 539,305 downwards.
TACTAAATTGTGGTAACTGCCTCCAATAGTTGTTTATTTGTCAAAAAGAATTACAACAAACAAATGTTTAAACTAAATATAAAAATTAATGCTAAATGACACTGTGGGACAACTGAGATTACTGGCTGAGAGAGACTGAGATGCTGATGGGAGGTCGGGGCAGGAATATAAGGACTTAGGATTGCTGATACAGGTTTCAGGCTTCTCAGTGCACTTGGCTCCTTGACTACTCTGGGATCTCGAAATCCTCTGAGCAAAAAATAAAAATTTAAATTATTTTATGCTAATTGTCTGTTTTTCTGTATGTACTGAAACCAGTCTCTGGCTCGGCTATCAAACTGTTGATAGATATAAAAACATTAAAAATATAAAAGGCATAAGTAATAAAATCAGATACAATAATATCATGAGCTTCTAACTTATCTATTTCTATATTACCTATATCTATTTGTTGAATTTCTTCAAATGTGTAATTAGTAAATAAAATAGAATTATTATTAATATTATGAGGTGAAATTAAAAGGGATATTTACATTGTCTTTAAATGTTGGATGTGTCAGGAATAACCTCTTTGGACATTGTATATTGATAGGTGGTTATCCGTTATAGGTTATCGGTTAGTTAGCGCCTGGCATATCCTTGCTCATGTCGATTGTTCTATTTATCTAATAATAGATGTGTTCAACCCATTGAACTCTTTTTATTATATAACCCCTAACAGGAGGAACACTGAAATTTATAAACTTTTCATTTTTTTTAAGACGACTCAGACGAAATTCAGGAATATTTAGTTCTTAATTATCAAGAAAAGACTCCATGCTACTATTGATCATTGATATTTTAAAACATCGACGTTTTTTTTTTACTTCTGACTGGCCGGAGTATGCGTAGTCGTAGGAACAGACCTTATGTCACTGAAATTGATGTTCAAAAACATGGATGTAGTTTTGGCAACGATATTTTAATATTGAGCAAAAATATTTTAAAACATTGATGTTTTTCTAGTCGTAATTTATCGATGTTAGTGTTAAGGTTGGTGGTACTTTTTTATCCCGCCATATTGTTGATAGAAATCTGTTAACACTGTAATTTTTTTCGTTTTTATTTAGTTACTTTTGGAAAAAAAATTAAAAATTGGGACGAACGTTAAACATAAATGTGAATTTCGCATCCCTAGATATGATAATGCATTATATATATGTTGTTTTGGGTTGAGTTTTTATAGGGATTTCTATAAAATAATAAATTTGTCCATTATCTGATTGTGAATAGAAGGTATTACTAAGTAACCAATTTAGTTCTACATTTTGTGATATCGGTTCGTTGGAAGAGATTTTAAAGTGTTCCAATTCTTGAGTCATTAGCATACTTGGGTGTGCAATTCCTAATTTACATTGTTCCAGTGATAGTTCTTTGTCATTTACCTGAGATTCAATTAAGTTTAAAATAGCAAGTAAGACTTTTATAAGAGCTTTGTCAGCGAAGTTGTTTTTATATTTGCTTAAAATAATTATACCTTTATTGAGTTTAGCAGTTAGCTGTTTGTTTAATGTTAGTCTTGCATGTTCGTTATGTTCTATGTGATACAAGTTTCTTCCAATTTTAGTTAAGATGTTGTCATATCTGTCTTTATCCTTAGCCTCCATGCTACCGATGATCCAACTTACAGCAAGTACCTAATCCTGATTTATTAGTCCTCGTTTTGTTTTGTGAGTGTTTCGTGCATTCATTGTGTGATCGATTTGTTGTAAAACTTTATTGTATTTTTGTTCTAATATATTATGAAGTGAACTGTATTCTTTAATGACTGTCAAAAGTTTTATGTTAATTCCTAAAGTTTTAATTTCCTCAGTTATGTTTTAATAATGTAAAAAAGGTGTACTATTCTTCGAGTACGTACGATGGGTTAATTTGGACAATTGATGCACCTGGTCCGTCAGAAAGGTCTTGTATCATGAGCGTCTCTGTCTTGGGAATGAGTAGGGTCGTCAAAAGAAGAAAATTTGTAATGGGTCGTCATCGAAATCAAAGCCATCTTCGTCAATTCCTGGAGATTCAGATGGATATGAATTATTTTCTAATTCCTGAATAATTTTCTCAATATTTTCGTTATTCATATTTTCATTCTTTTTATCAGGTATCTTTCTTATTTTCTCAGGTTCTTTTTACTTAGTCTGGATATAATTTCTTTTCCTTTCCTACCTTTTGCTTGAAACTTTCCGTTAAAATGTTTTCCTTTTTGATATTTGGGGTCTGTTTTCTTTTTGCTCGGCTGTTTGATAAAAGGGTCTTCCGGGGTCTCCACATTTTCTCTTGTTTGATTTTCTTTGCATATATATCTTTCCTTATTTTGTTCGATATTTCCTTTAATCGCTTCATGGAGACTTTTCTTGATAATTATGAAATAAATATTCCTGAATTTCGGGCGTTTCATTAAAGATTGCAAAAGTAATTTCGTTGTGTGTTATTTAAGGATCTTGATTTAAGGAGTTATTATATGCTGTGATTGCCTGCTCTAGTTTTTCTTTTTATCCATCTTTTTTATTAGAGTAAGGATTTTTAATAATGATGAACTAGCACCATTTAACAGGCCTAGTGAAATTGGATGATTAGTCGTTGTATAGTGTAAGTCAATATTATGGTATTTTGTAGTCTTTAAATAGATTGTTGTCAAATTCTCGTCCATTGTCACATGATTTTAGGTTTTGGGAAATATATATTAAATATTTTTTCAAAGCGTTTATGCTTTCTACTGCGTTATAATTGTTTGTATAATAACAAAATAATCTTTTTGATATCGTGCCTATAATCCAATAGATATGATGGATTGACATGTGTATAGTATCAATCATTAGGTCTGTAAAGGATATTTCGGGAGTTGGTGTTATTTGACATATTTGTCGAATTGGTCTTCTGTCATGTTTGCCTTTGTTCGTGTGTTGCATTTGTTTATAATGTCCGTTTTGTGATCTCTCTGATTTGGCCAATAAAATATAATTTTTAGAGCTAGGTAGGTTTCGTTATTTCCTCAGTGACATGTCTTTGATATATGGTTGTCTAAAATGAGTGATTTTTGATCATTTGTGTCCTTCACGTCTGGTACTAGTTTGAGACATCTTTTAATCCTGTTAGTCAGGAATTTTTCTCTAATTCATGTAGCTATTTTATTAAACAGTCCTTCGTACCAATTACTTTCACTTTCTATTGAATTTGATGTGGGTGAGCAGTATATTCCGTAAGTCAAATTGGGTCTGAGAATTTCCATTAATTTTGATTCTATATCAATATCTTTTTCATAGTAAGACCATGTAAATTTTACCGTGTAGAATGTAACTTCTCTCAAAGTTTTACTTTTGTCTGAATTTTTTATTTTTTTAAAATGCAAAAGTAAAATAGTAAAAAGAAATTAATGTGATTCTGAAAAATTCAAATTCAAAATAAAAGGAGGAGCCATTCCTATAAAAAATATGGTGGGAGGAGGTAGGACTTCCTACCTTCACACTAACGACAAGACAAAGATGAATTAAACCAACAACCAATGAACCAATCAAAGAGCTTCGAATGTTCTAATTCCAGAACCTTCTATGGAGTTTTAAAAACAGTTTAAAGGAGAGCGCACTTTAAAGCTCCTGTTTATATACCTATTGACATTTTACTCTGATAATCAGTGATGCATCCTAAATTTTACAGTGTGGGAACGCTCACCATCTTCCGAGAACTGACAAATATCAGGCGATCTAGAATGTCTGGAGGTGAGGGGCCTCGATGAGATGATTAATTGTGAACAGATAGATAATTAGAGAAATAACGTTAAAATAATGAGAAGAAAGAAAACTAAAGAGGGAGGTGTTTATTGTCGATGTCTCATCCCTAAGTGATTTATATAATGGTGGTCTAGGCGCTCGAAGTAGTTGGATCAAAGATACTACTGGTTGTGAACTAGGAATGCGACATCGACAACAAAACATCAATGTTTTTTAACATCTATTTCAATATCATAAGGTCTGTTCCATCAACAACTTCTGATTGTCCAGAACTGCAAGGAACATGGACTGAACAGGGTTTCGGAAGGAAGAGCACTTACTACGTGTGGTCCGGACAGTCAGAAGTGATTGCTGGAACTAGGGATGCGACGTCGACTACAAAATACATCGATGATTTAAAATATCAATGTTCAATATTAAAATACCGTTGCTTACAAAACATTGGCAAAAATACATCGATGTTTTTCAACATCAATTTCAGTAACATAAGGTCTGTTCCAGCAACTATTTCTGATTATCCAGAACTGCAAGAAGTGTTTTTTAGAACTATGTATGCAACATTGACAACAAAAAACATCGATGTTATAAAATAAATCGGATAGTCAGAAGTGGTTGTTGTTGATATAGCATTCTTAGTTCAAACTACTACTTCTGACTATCCGGACCATGCGTAGTATGTGTATGTTTTTCCCTCCCAAACTCTAGACTGCGTATGCTGCGTGCAGTTCTGAATAACCAGAAGTCGTTTGAACAAACCTTATGTTAATAAAATGGATGTTGTTATTATTAAGTTACTTTTGAAAAAAAAATGAATAAAGAGACACGCGTAAAACCTGGGCTTCAAAAATCGATCTTAGAAACATCAATGTCGATGTCGCATCCCGATTGGGAACAGTAGTGTACGCCGTTCACTGTGCTTAGGTCACTCACGATCGTCCCACGTGTTCTGCCGAACTTTTTTGTGAATAGTTCATTCTTCACTAACTGATCATCTATTTTCAGTTTTCAACAAGTAAGTTAGGTGGTTTAGTAATATTTTTCCTTCTTGTTATAAAATTGATTTATAATAATCTCTCTCCTTGGTTGATACTTTCTTCTGTTTTATTGGAAAATTAGAATATTGTTGAATGTGGGGACTGGATAATTTTGTTTATTTCTTGTACTTTTTTTTTTCTTTCTATCGTGATAAGTATCCTGTGTTTTGAGTCGATATAATTTTGTTTTTAGTTACAACGGAACAAATTATATTCGTGATCTTACTTTTCTTATAATGTTATTAAAATTACTAAATGGAGTTACACTGCTGTATTAAGTTGACGCGTAGTCAAGCCACCACTTCAACATGTCAATTTAATATTTAACATTATCTCAACTCCAAGTTTTAAACATTATATGCAAAGGCACTAGGTAGATATGAATATTCTTTGTTTGCTATTTAATTGTGTATTTACATTCGAATTTACCATTGTCAAAAACTAACAAGAGATAAGTCAATGTAGTAAAGCTTGATTAAAAATGTGTAGATATGTTCATATTGATCGGACCAATTGTTTTTTTTATTTAATATAAAAATTTTTCCGTTTGAATCCGACAAAAATCTAAATTTAGCTCCTTAAGAGTGAAACATTGGGCAGGAAAAACTCAAAACATGAAGAATTGTGGAAAAAAATCCCAAAACATGGAATTAGTGTTATTGGAATGTCTTCTTCATGATTCGAATTACATGAAATTGCATGAAAATCCTGTCTGTAGTTATGAATTATAATGTTATTACTGCTTTGATCTGTTATTAAATAGCTATTTAATTAAATAATAAATAGTTTAAACTATTTCTTAATTATTTTTCTTGGCCACAACCAGCTTTTCCTTAAACAAATTTTTTAATGTGTGTCACCTTCAATTGGCCAATGTTTGGTAGTGAATTCCGGCATACATGTTTTTTTATTTTTACAACAGAAAAATCAGTTTTGGTTAGAAATTATTTGTTGTTTTGAGTAGTTTAGCAATTTAGTAATTTTAAATCAATTTCTGGCACAAAATCAATTCCTGGTATAAATAGCTGTTTTATTTTTCACAGCGGATATAAATGTTTTCACTATATTGGATTTATTCAAATTTAGTTACATATAAAAAGATAATGGACGTTTTGAGATATAATACTCCTGAGGAAACAATGAACCAAAAACTATATTTTTTACCAATTTGACTTAGAATATTAAAGTTTGGTCACAGATGTGATTCGAAAATGTGTTGTATGTATATACATTTATGACCAAAAAAATTCCTTAAATAATAATTTTCTTTTTTCTACATTTCTAGATACAATTATGGCTATTCGGCAGCAATCACTTGAGCGAATGGTATTATTAGGCCGTAACAGTATTCTTGATAAGATCTTGGCTGGTACTAGTTACGGTGCTAGGGCCTACATTTACCAGGGATCTGCAGTCGCTGACATGGAGCTGAACAGTCCACAATATCTTCTGCTGGCACTGCTCTACTCTTTAGTGACAGAAGAGGTCATGTCTTGCTGCCTGCTGGCCGATGTCTGTCACCAGGTACGACAGCTGCAGTCTGATTATCTGAGAGTCTGGCTGACTGGTGAATTTGTGTTCCCTCGCCAGGATGTGGAGAAGGCCATGGCTTTGCTTGCTAACCTCTTAAAGTCAGGTGTATTAAAGTTGCCTTCTCATGTGACCAGGATAATGTCCTCTCTTGCATCTAAGTATAAGGTGCCTTGGACCGCCCTATTACAACCGTCGATGGCAAGATATGATTTTTTATTATAGGAATAAGTAGAATTTTTAGCTTTTTACTATTTAGCAATTATTCATCTTAATTTTCACAAAAATTAAGTTTTCACATATATTTTTATTAACAAAAATTAAGTAGTTAACTATTTTTATGAGGAGAATATGCTTGGAGGCGGGGTCATAATATAACATAAATAAGTTGAAAGAACTTATTTAATATGGCCGTTTTGAGCAGAATTTCTAGCATTCATCAGTGCTGTTAGTAGGAAATTGGAAAAATAAGTCTTGACTTATGAAGAACGTCGGACTTATTAGAGAAATAAATGGTTTTGAGACTATAATGGATAAAATTTGAATTATTTATTTAAAAAAAATTATTTATTAATTTTTTTTTGTCTGTTAAATGTCATATTTGTGTCAGTAAACCATTTGATTTTAAAAACTGTAATTCTGATTTTATTGTTTTATCTTTGTCTCTGAGGGTTTTTGAAATATCCATGTTTAACCCTGAGGTATTGAGGTGCGATCCTAAGCTATTTGAGTTTTAGATAACCTATTAGTGAGAATGCAAACAAATAAATAGTATTAATTATAGGTAGTATTTGGAATAATAATGGTTCACTTATTACATGATATGGTCTGTTTCAGGAAGGACACAAAGATTTAGCGAATCGTCTAGAAGAAGCCGTTATAAGGAATAGTCATGCTGATATTATAGCCATAGCCAATGAGGGTGGTGATGTGAATGGGTCGACTCAGTCTGGAGAAAGCCTTATCAATTTGGCTGCAAGGCATGACAACTTTTCCTCCATTGTTGCCCTTGGTTTCCTGAAGGCAAATCTGGAACGCTTGAATTCCCAAAATGCAACTCCGTTAGAGGAGGCTGTAAAAAATAATTG
>NW_027107638.1:526979-531269 GCF_000696795.3 Halyomorpha halys | reverse complement strand
AACGGTGCAAATCTAAAGATCATGAATGAATATGGTCAGACAGCACTTCACTATGCTGCTGAAGGAGGCTGCGTAAGGATAGTGGCCGCTCTATTAGAGGCTGGAGCCAAAGTGGATCATCAGGATAATGAAGGGGATACTCCAGCGTTCATTGCAGCCGGACACAATAAAACAGCTGTCCTAAAGCTGCTTGTGGAAAATGGGGCTAACTTAAATTTGAGATACAACAGTGGGGATGGGTTATTACATTTTTATGCCTATAATGGAGAACTTGAAGTGGTGACTACACTGCTTGCTGCTGGGGCTGAGGTGGATATAAAGAATAAGGATGATGAGTCGACTCCTTTGATGTTGGCTGCAAGTGAAGGACACATTGCAGTAGTTAAAGCTCTGCTTGATGCTGGGGCAGCGGTGAATATAAAACAGAAGCCCAATGAGTCAACTCCCTTGCTGATGGCTGCAAGGGAAGGACACATTGCTGTGGTCAGAGCTCTGCTAGATGCTGGGGCAGCGGTGAATATGAAACTAAAGGATGATGAGTCGACTCCTTTGATGTTGGCTGCAATTGCAGGACACGTTACAGTAGTTAAAGCTCTGCTAGATGCTGGGGCAGCGGTAAATATGAAGCAAAAGCAACAGTCCACTCCGTTAGAGCTAGCAGCTCTGAGAGGACACCCTGTTGTGGTACGAGCTCTCCTTGATGCTGGAGCAGATGTGAATTCGAAAAATAAGTTCCAGTTTACTGCCTTACATCAGGCTTCATTGGAAGGGCACATTGAAGTTCTGACAATGCTGCTTGATGCTGGGGCAGACATCGCAGCTAGGGAAGAACATGGGTGCACTCCATTAATGGGAGCGTCTCAAGGCGGCCACTTGGCTGCAGTAGAGCTGCTTCTCAGACGGGGTGCTCTAATAAATGCAAGGAATGATTATGGAAGCACTGCCTTAAGTCGGGCTATTCACACTGACGTAATAAAGTACCTGATATCAAAAGGTGGGTTCAAGTGATATTGCATATCATAGTGCAGTTGTCTTCTGCTCAACAGTATGTACAAAATATGCTCGGTGGAATTTTATTAAGATAAGAAACTATTTTAAAAATATTATAAACTTTTTACAATTTGTCTTTAAACACAAAAACTTTATTACTGACAGTGAAATTTGAGTTGTATTTTTAATAAATTTAGCGTTTTGTAAACTTTATTTTCAGACTTAATTATAAGGTCTATTTATGTGTATTGTTATAAACTTTAAAATTTTGTTTCAAAATTTCAATTACTCTGAAGGCCCTGTTTTTAAATAATTACGTCAAACAGGTCATTTTATATCAACTTGAAATAATTGTTATATAATAAAATTTAATGTCTAAATATAGAAATGTATTGTTTCAATAATACTAATTAAAATATAATGTAAACATTGTATTGCGTATGGAGTGCATTATATTATATTTTTAATATGTTGCACATTATATAATGTATGGAGACCAATGTATTTTGTAAATTTCTATCTTGATATGAGTTGTTAAATGGTTGGCTTGTAATTTTGGATTGCTTGACACAATTAATATTTATTATACTTATAGTTTGTATATAATTATAGTTATATTAATTAGTTTCAGACTATTTTTTTAATTCCTAACCTAAGATTTTTTGTCCCTATGAATTGTGGTTGTAGAAGTAGAATCAACTTACCTTATCTAATATTATTACTTCATAAGCTTTTTGTTGTCAGTATAAAGAGTATCTTTTCTGGTTTTATAAATTTTAATAGGTTAAAAATAATTTTATCCCATTATTTACCAATTTTTTTTCTTATTGGGGAGGTTTCATACATATTGATTTCAGTGGTATTACTGTGTCAAAAAATATTAGTATATTTTATTTTGTATGTGGAGTTCTAATTTGCTTACATGTGTAGGTCTGGTTTGTGCCATTTCATTTAATTTAAGTAGCTTATATGGCCCTTAACGATTCCGAAGTTCTGTGCAGGTCGGTTTGTAAGTACTTTTCAAGTTATTACAATTTACAATCAAAATTTGAATGTGAGGAGAAGATAGTTGGGGATGTAGTCGAAATATAACACAAATAAGTTGAAATAACTTCTTTAATAGTGGCAACGTTTTGGCTAGAATTTTCAGCCTTCATCGGTGCTAAGAACAAAGAACAAGATAACAACCAAAGAATACACAAATTAAAAAAGAAAATATAAACATAATGACATAAAGTAAATAATTGTACAAATGGAATTAATAAGATTAAAGTGATGAAAGAAGTGGAAAATAAAATGAATATATATGTAATTGAATGAGTAAGTAAAATTAATATAATTAAGGGAATAAAATAAAAATTTTAAGTCATATAATGCAAAGGAATATGAATATTTTTGTTTATTAATAATTTAAAAATTAAAATTATGGTAAAAAAAATTGACAGAGAGAAAATATATATAACCATAATATTAGATAAATAAAAAAAATATGAAGTTAAGTTGGACAAAAGAAGTTAATAGAAAACATAACAATATATGGTGAACTTAACTAATAACGTGGGTAAGGAAAATTAAGAAAAGAATAGAGCAGGAGGGGGTGAGGTAAAAGAAAGATAGGAAAAAAAAAGAGAATTAAACATAAAACACACCTGTTTGAAGCAAATCAAGTGAATTGACGGCTAGACTCAGAAGTAAAATATATGCTACGAAGATAACAGGTATTTTTTTGGAGGAAACCTTACAAATGGGTAAAAAATAAAAAGTAGAAATTATTTAAAAGAGGAAAGAGTGGAAGAGGGTGACGGCAAGTTGTTTTAGAAAATGTTAAATACGTTACAGGGTGATGAAGTTACCGGAAGATGACAATGCATTATAAATATTTGGATATAAGCTGACGGACTTTGTCGTGCAACAACACAAGCGATCGACTCTCCTGAAGTCGCTCAAACTGGACGACACCATCTTCTCCCCTTCCAACTCCATAGTATTTCTGGGCGTGAAGCTGGGCCGCCATCTCAAGTTCTCCACCCACACTATCAGAAAAAGAGGACTGTAAAAAGGCGGTCTTACAGACTGAACCACAACCTCACATCACCAGCGCTCCCTCTGCGGCTTAAACTGCAAGTATACAAGAGCATTTTTATTTTTTTTTATTTTTCTCACCTCCGAAAAAAATAAGAACAAAGAAATTATAATATATACAAGTGAAAATGTATGTACATATGTTGGCAAATTATAACCTCTTGTTTTGCCAGTATGGCATTGTAAGATATCGTTGCCGGGTCCGCTGAAGGCGGTGTCATCGATGATGGCATGTGTTTGCCTGTAGCTTACTAGGAATAGGGAGGGGCTATTCCTGCTAGTGTTATTGAAGTGATGACTTAAGGCTGTAGAGCCAGAAGTCCCTCCCAAGGCGAGGACACCGATGAGTGATTTCGCGGAACAGTGGATTGGCACAAGCTTTCAGCCCATCAAAGAATTTGATGTGCCTAGGGCCTATGAATTCCGGCACAGTCGGGAGTTGGAGCTCTAATGAAAGCTATGTTAATTACTAGTCAAAATTGATAAGTCTGCCAAGTATAAGTAGGGGAAATACAAAATGGCCGCTGTTACAAAACGTTTTAAAAATTAATTTTTCATTCATAGCTCTGTATATTTAAAACTAGTCAACGCTATAAAACCTAAGAGAACATCATTTAAAGTAGAGTAAATTTGCTAAGATATGAGTCCTAAAAGAGCTTTAGACGTTCAATAGTTTCCGAGATATAACTTTTTAAAAACAAAATATTGCACAAAAAATGCACTGAAAAATCAGTATTGTAGTAGAGCATTTCATATACTTTTTTAGTTTCTTCTCAAAGTGCATAACGCCATTTTAATGCCTGTCTGAATTGAATCAATATTTTGAAAATTTTAAGGCACAACGAGGGCTGTTATTTAAAAACTATTTATGTTACTAAATCATAATAAGCAAATGTAAATAATTTATAACAGAATATGAATTGTGTTTATTATGTCCATATACATCCTTAATTATAGCAATAGTCCGTAATTATAGCATTGTCGGGGATCCGCTAGTATAATATAAAGTATGAAGAACATTTTTGCCTCATGGCAAAGAATCGGACATTGGGGATGTACTTTCTCCTTAAGTGCAAAACTTTGACAGGTATTGGAAATATGAGGTCTGGTAGAAGAGGATCATAAACTAGGTTTAAGGAGGCAGGTTTATGACGCTTCAGGTATGATGGGCCACATTTAACTGAAACTAGTTTTAAGGAGGCAGGTTTATGATGCTTC
>NW_027107638.1:524101-526904 GCF_000696795.3 Halyomorpha halys | reverse complement strand
TGATCGGCCACATTTAACTGAAACTAGGTTTAAGGAGGCAGGTTTATGACGCTTCAGGTATGATGGGCCACATTTAACTGAAACTAGTTTTAAGGCCGGATTTTCTAGTAAAAAAAACCCACATTTGTAAAACTGAATATAGAATAGTATGATATAATAGTAGTATGATAAAAATAAGGATCCAATAATATCTATTACTAAGCACAAACATACATTGCTAATTGTAATATAATAAATAAATTATATAAAGTTTATTTATTATTATAAGGTGGTTCCATAAATTAATTTTTTTTTCCAATATTTTTTAGTTATATCATTTCTTTTCTAAATAAATTATTATCCGTAAATTAAAGTACCAACGATTTTAAGATTTTCTGTTTAATTATTGCTGTGCATTATTGTTCTTAATATTCGATTTTATAGATGTTATATTATCTTGTATGTAACCATTAAATTTTTATTGTACCAAAAGGAGTTTAGAATATATTGCTTGGTACAAATTTCACCTTATTAAGTCACTTCGAATTACAAAAAAATGTATTTATAATTGTTAAGTGCCTTTTTGTTCAGATCCAGATAAAGTCCAAACTTTATTCTTATCAGCAGAAAAAGAGAAAATCTTTATCATCATCGTACTATAACTATAACAACGATACTTAAACATTTCGTTAAAGTATGCACTACTAATGTAAGAAATGCTCGGTTTAAGAAAACGTGGAAGCTCTTGTTGTTGTTGTTGTCTGGGGCTTAAGGGCGTAAAACCCTGAGGTCATCAACGCCCATACGTGGAAGCTCTTGTGACAGAGGGATAAATATTTTAATTTTTCGCAGAAGATATTTATAATTTGCCTCATTGATGTAGTGTTTTCGGGAAAAAGATATTAAATAATTTCAAATTTGGACATATATTTATTTAGTTGATTTTTATATCTAAATTGTTTTCTATTTTCATTCTGAATTTTATAATTACTATATTTCCTATATAGTATTATATACAGTTTCAATATTACATCATGCATTTTCTTTAATAATACTTATGTACCTATATTATCTGTTATCTTCATGTTTATTGTTATTCTGTACTACCTTTTAATCATTATGGTTTTTTCCTTTTTTTTTGTAAAGACCATCCTTTACATAAACATTTATATTATGCCGAAGCTAAGCTATATCTAGACTATACCAACTTAGCTGGACAGATATCAACATACCACAAGGCAATCAAAAGGAGAAGACTGAGTAAAGTATGTATATTACATTTCACCTAATATATATATGTAGTAGTAATGTAGTAGTAATATATATATGTATGTAGTATTATATATATAATTAGTATGAAGTACTAATTCTATTTTAATGTAAAAAATCTGTTTTTTTGTTCTTAGCCGACGAAGCCATGAAATACTGTCCGAAACGTTGGAACTAATAAATAATTTTTCACTTATTTGTGTTCTTCAATGACGCAGTCATCTTCTCCTAATAAGAATGTAGTTAAATGTCCAAGAGGCAATGTTTTGGAAACCTTGAAAAGGATTTCCTTCTTTTTGATGATTAAAGACCAGATTTTCGTACATTAAAAATCAAAAAACCAGCACAAAAAACTCAAAATGTGTAATAGTAATACATATAAAGCTTTACTGGCTTTGTTTGATTTAAAATAAACTCGTTTAATTGTTACCTCAATTCAGCAAGAATGTATAAAAACATTATCTACTTTAATTAAAAAACTATTTTTTTTATTGCATCCATATTTGTTGAGCTAAGTAAGAAATTAACGTAATTGAATGAGTTTTTTCTTAAATGAATATTTGAAAAAATTTTCCATTGAGTTCAGTGTTATCATGTCTCTACACTCTCCTTCCTTTTTTATTTTTTTTTCACTATTAGGATTATTCATGAACTTTAATTTAACATGTTAAAGCGTGTTAAATGGAAAAACTAATGCTAAATGGAGAAATATTTCCTTCTTTTACCAAGTTAAAACGATATAAGATTTTTTTTTCCCCGATCCTTCTAAAACAGAATAAAAACAATAAATTAGTGCGTGCTTTAAGTACTCGCTTCGGCGGTACATATACTAAAATTGGAACGATACAGAGATAATTAGCATAGTCCTGCGAAACAGACCAGTTTTTTTTTTCAAAACCTCTTTATTATTATATATAATTACAAAATATATAATACAAATATATAATACAATACAATATATATATGTACAAATTTACATGATATCTTCGTTTGCCGTATGGCATTATAAGATGAGCAAAAACATGGTCAGCTGAAGGCGGTTTTACATTGGTAACATCGAAACAGACTAGCTGAGCTTGTCACCCATTTTATTTGTTGTCGTGTTAGATTACTTACTAGTAGTTTGTGTTTTGTTTTTTCTTTTTTCTTGTGGTTTGGACTTTTTTAAAAAATATAATCAGTAGCCAAACTTTTACACTTCTACTTTTCACTTAGTTTAGGCATATTGTAATAAATTACTGTAACCAAAACTTAGAGGTAAACAATAACATGAAGTTTTGGAACGAAAGATTAGTAAACAAGTTGCTTAAAAAATCCGCTAGGAGGTTTTATGTATTTATCATTTAACATGACTTTAAATGGGGCCGTTTACAATGCTATACTTTTAACATTTAACACAATATCATGAATACCCCTATTATTTATTTTGGAAATTTTATAGTATTACGAATGTGAATGAATCGTAAACAATTTACAATTCACGGAAAATGCCTTCTTCATCAGTTAAACTCAATTTTTATATAATTTATTATGGTTATATTTGTATATTATATAA
>NW_027107638.1:522996-524051 GCF_000696795.3 Halyomorpha halys | reverse complement strand
ATATTTTATAAAATACTTGCACTGTCATTTTGACCGGTTAGAACCGTATATTATTAACTATTAATACACTCTAGTATAAAGAGTTTAAGTAATTTATTATGGTTAAATTTGTATATTATGTAAAATACTTGCACTGTTATTTTTACCGGTTAAAACCGTATATTATAAATTATAAATACACCATAGTATATAGAGTATAAGTAATTTATAATAGTTATATTTGCATATTTTATAAAATACTTGCACTGATATTTTGACCAGTTAAAACCATATATATTAAGTTTTTACATTTATTTTTTTGTTGGCTGCATTCAAAACATAAAAAAAAAGAAATTAGGTTTATTTAATTACTGAATATTTTGAATGGTTAAAACCGGATTAACCGGAAATGAAAAAAACGGTATAACAAAAAACCAAATTTTCATTCAGTAACCGCTTTAGTATTGGAGTGAAGGAGAGACAAAAATTCCAGAGGGGAGGGGATGTGAGCATGCGCAGTAGATTGGTGGACTGAGCTACTGCTGAGGAAAATTCTGCCACTCAGTTCGCTACAGAACTTGTGTAGTGAAGGTTCTCTCTTACTTACAGTGCCTTGTTCTCTCCAACTCCCAGAGTCTTATTCTTCAGTACTTGCAGTGCCTTGTTCTCTACAGCTTACAGTCTTGTTCTCTAGTACTTGCAGTGCCTTGTTCTCTACAGCTTACAGTCTTGTTCTCTAGTACTTGCTGAGTCTTGTTGCTGTCTGTACAACTTGCAGTGTCTTGTTCTTCAGTACTTGGTTCTCTAGAGCACTCTTGTCCTCTACTTTTGGGTGAGTCCTGGTTATACACTTTTTATAACACTTATTTTTATATTTTGTATAAATATTGGACATCTGAATCAATTATACCTTTAATTATCGGTTCTCTTAGGTATTCATACTTATGTATCTTACATTCATTTAGATAAAAAAATAAAATTTTATTAACACTATGATTTTTAATAAACTAATTTTTTTTTTTTGTACATATTAATACTTTGATATATATATATATATATACATACGCGAACAGTCG
>NW_027107638.1:506430-522191 GCF_000696795.3 Halyomorpha halys | reverse complement strand
TATATAAAATTCTAACTACTTAATAAGTTTTTATAATCTAATATTCTGCACAAATTTTTCTATTGAACGTTATAACTTTCATTTTCTAATATTTTTTCATAAATTTCAGCTCTGTCAGTTTTTCATTATGTTCGATTATCTTAGATAATAGAACATCATAAAAAAATCTAACTACTTTACAACTTTATTTTATTTCTTAACGTTGTAATTACATTTTTGTTACATAATTTATAACTTTTATTTTGATTTATATTATTTGCAATCATTTCGAGCTCTTAAGTCAATTTTTTTTATGTCAAATTATCCTAAGTATTCCAAATCATGTATCTAACATTCATCCTTAATAGAACATAAAACTTTATAAAATCTTTAATTTTGAATAAACATAGATTTTTGTGTACTCATAATACTTTTTTTTTATATTCCAATATTTTGCATACGTTTTCCTAATATACTTTATAACTTTATAACTTTTATTTTTATTTTCTATTGTTTTGTTTCAATTTCACCTTTTTAAGTCAATATTTTTTTTTGTTGGAGTATCTTAGGTATTTAAAAACTTATATGTAACATTCATCTGAAATAAAAACATTATGAACTCTTTGATTTTTAATAAACTTTAGGTTTTCCGAACATTTAAATACAAATGTTCTATGCCATCGAAGTTGAAACATAAATGTCACTCAATATTCGTTTTTATCAAGTTTATTTTTAAAAAAAAAAATTATATTATTCTTAAATATCTTATAAATTCTAAATGGTTTAAAAATTTTTATTTTATATTTTAATTTTTTGTATAAATTCTGCGCTCTGGAATCAATTAGTTTTATTATATTAGGTTTTCATAAACATTTATGTACCATTCGTCTTTATTATAAAATAAGTTTCTTTTTTATTACTATTTTTATTATATAACAGTATATTAGTATTAAGTAAGTCCGGTTTATATATTAAATTTTTTTATCTAACTAAACTAGGATTTTTAACTTTCAATATTGCATACATTTTGAGCTATTGAATCAGTTAATTTGTACCTTCTTTGACATGAATGTACCATTCGTTATTCTTATAAAAGAGGTCACACTAATTCTCATTTTTATTCAATCATATTTTTTTTTTTTTTTTTTTATGTTTTAAATAAGTTTGTCACTTAAATTATAATTATAATTTTGAATATTATTAGGTTTCCTAGCAGAAAACTTACGATTTCAGCTGCATCTAGGTCCTACATATCAAAATATTTTATTGTGTAATGGTGAAGCAAAAGATGTTTTATAAGCCTTAATCTTTTTTTTTTTTTATTTTTATTTTTTTTTTTTTTTCTGATCATAAATGTCCATACCGAACTGCTTTCGTCTATACCAATAACAAATGAACATCTTTTTGAAACAATTTCACTAATTTGATTAAGGTTTTAACATAAACACAATTTATTGTTTTTATTCTTACATATATTTCGGATTTTCAACTTTATATCTTATTAAAATTATCGAAAAGTTTCAGTATAATTTAAATTTTTTTTTATAAGGAGTTGCTTCTTTTTCCACCATAGTTACTAACTAGTGACTAAAGTAACTGTATTATATTAACAATTTCACTCAATACTTCCATTTATATATTTAAAATTCTTAACTTCATATACAGGACACTGTCGACATTTGTTTTTATCAAGTTCGTCGATAAACAAAATTAACAGTTCTGGATAGACAGAAGCCGTTGTTGGAACAAACATTAAGTATAAACATCGATGTATTTTTTGCAATGTTTTGTAAGCATCGATATCTTAATATTGAACATTGATAGTCTAAAACATCGATTTTTTTTGTTGTCGATGTCTTATCCCTAGTTCGAACGACTTCTGATTATCCAGAACTACACCGATCATAAGCAGTATAGGGTTTGAGAGGGCAAAAATGCTTACTACCCATGCTCCGGACGGTCAGAAAGTAATGTATACAATACTAAATATTTTACCAATTTGACGAAGTAATATTTCTGGATGATTAATGACACATGGATTCAGAAATGAGTCGTGAATAGATAAAAAATCAGGCACTTTGTGGACGTAGGAGAGCTCTCAATTGTCCATGCCAAATACTAATATATGAAAAAATAGTATCATTACTGGAATAATTAGTAATAAATATTTTTTTTCTTTCTACATTTCTAGAAACAACTATGGCTATTCTGCAGCAATCATTGGAGCGAATGGTATTATTAGGCCGTAACACTATTCTTGATAAGATCTTGGCTGGTGCTAGTTACGGTGCTAGGGCCTACATCTACAAGGGAGCTGCAGTCGCTGACATGGAGCTGAACAGTCCACAATATCTTCTGCTGGCACTGCTCTACTCTTTAGTGACAGAGGAGGTCATGTCTTGCTGCCAGCTGGCCGATGTCTGTCACCAAGTACGACAGCTGCAGTCTGATTATCTGAGAGCCTGGCTGAGTGGTGAATTTGTGTTCCCATGCCAGGATGTGGAGAAGGCCATGGCTTTGCTCGCTAAGCTCTTAAAGTCAGGTGTATTAAAGTTGCCTTCTCATGTGACCAGGATAATGTCCTCTCTTGCAACGAAGTATAGGGTGCCTTGGACTACTCTATTACAACCATCAATGGTAAGATATGATTTTTTTATATAGGAATAAGGATATTTTATACCTTCCTACTATTTAGCAATTAGTCATCTTGCTTCACTCAAGTATTTAATTTTTATATTTATCATTATGAAAAAATATTAATCAGCATATCCTACCTTACTTCATTTTATTTTCTCTTGAAATTTTTCTCACTCTAGCTAAACTTATCATTTTATTCACCTTGTATTGCTTTAAGACATAAACAAGATGGCTGGTGTAAGTTTTATAGTTACATAGAAAGTACGCCGGAAGCCTCCCGACTAATAATACTACTAGGAAGTAATGGTCAACAGCCATTAAGTGCACTAAGGAAAGTAGATGGGAAGTGGACCTCCAGCCTAGAGGACACCTTGTCCCATTTAATGGAGATAAACTTTACGGGTTACTAGCACAGAACATTAGACAGTCCTTCAATCACAGATTTCCTCGAAGAGGATCGTGCAGTAGCAGTATCTATTGTTATGGATGGGGCCATTAGGTGGGCTGTGGAGGACCTCAAGCCATATAAGGCTCCAGGCACAGACGGTATTCTGCCGTGCATGCTCAAAGGACTTGATCCCCTACTCCCCAGGATTTGGGTATAGCTTACAGCCTCTGGCATTGAGATATATACCAGAGATTATCTGCCCTGTTTTAGAGTAGTCCCTTTTAAATTTCATTTGAAACTCACGAAGGTTCAATATAAAGGAATAAGTTAGCCATTCCATAGGTCTGCCTTGGGAAATGCAAAGAGGACCAATAGGCCCACTTGCCGGACTTGTCCCCCCATCATTACCAGTACCAGTAGTAGTGCTTTGTTCGGATAATCAATTATTTTGATATAATTTTCTTTTTTTAATTAGTATTTATGAATAACCAAG
The DNA here is from genome assembly GCF_000696795.3 of Halyomorpha halys. Lineage (NCBI taxonomy): Eukaryota > Metazoa > Arthropoda > Insecta > Hemiptera > Pentatomidae > Halyomorpha > Halyomorpha halys. The sequence continues at coordinate 518,694 of NW_027107638.1, read as the reverse complement.
ATAGATGCATTTAAATTATAAGTTATTTCTCATTATAATTTTTTGGAACAATCTGGTTTCATAAATGTCAAAGAATTACTATTTCTTATTTATATATTTCACTAAAAATATATATATTCTTTTCTAATATATTTAATGTTTTACCATTATTATACAATTATACAACAATTATCTCTTATTCACTCTCCTCTACCTCTCTTAAAAGTATTACGAGTTAACCATATCTTGTGATAATTTTAAAACTGCCTAAAGGTCAATAACTTTAAACGAAAATAAAATGTTTCAACAATTTATTCTAATTACTTAAAATTTTAACAATTTATTCTATTTTTGGATGTATTGAGGATACAGGATCCCCGAAATGTTTTTTATTTTTAAATCAAACTATAAGGCATCTGTATTACTTCCAAGACAAAAGTATATATGAATTATTGAGTTGTTATGAGTTATGGTTTAAATATGAATTATTATCAAACTTTATATGTATGCTATCTAGAGTCAGTGTAGTGCAAGTCTACTTGTCTAGTAATATGAGTTAGTCTAAGTGTGGAGATATTTTAATTTGATTTATTTAAGTATAGACAATATTTGGAATAATTATGGTACACTAATTGCATGATATCTGTCTGTTTCAGGAAGGACACAAAGATTTAGCGAATCATCTTGAAGAAGCAGTTATAAGGAATAGTCATGCAGATATTATAGCCATAGCCAATGAGGGTGGTGATGTCAATGGGTCGACTCAGTCCGGAGAGAGCCTCATCCATTTAGCTGTAAGGCATGGTAACTTTTCCTCTATTGCTGCGCTTGGTTTCCTGAAGGCAAACCTGGAATGCTTGAATTTCAGAAATGCTACTCCGTTAGAGGAAGCTGTAAAAAATAATTGTTTAAATTCAGTTAAGGGCCTGTTATCAGCTGGTGCCAAAGTTGATAAGCTTTTTTTCCGAGGAGACACATACCTCCATATTGCTGCAGCTAGACACCTGAATGGACCACTAAATGTCTTGCTAGAAAAGTTGGATGCGAACAAGAAGAATAACTTTGATGAAACCCCGTTATTTCAAGCAATCAGAGCTGGCAATGTCCTTGGAATGCAGATGTTATTGGAGAAAGGAGCTGATGCTAAAATATTTCATGATGGTAAGAGCCTTCTTGAGATTGTCGTGGAATCTCAGAATCTTGAAGTGTTCAAAACATTAATGGTGAATGGTGGAACAAATCTCAGGTCCAAGGTGGGTGATACAGTATTTCATTTAGTTGCTCGCTACGGAAATATTGAAATGTTACGAGTAATAAAAAAAATGAACCTTCCAGAAAATTTTAAAAACAATAATAATCTCACACCTTTACACATAGCTTCTGATCTGTCTGTTTTGGAAACTTTTATTAGAATGGGTTTAAATGTGAACGATAAAACAAAATACGGTGAAACTCCGCTGCATCTCGCATCAGAAAAAGGTTCTTTTGAGCTGGTGAGAACTTTGTGCCAGAAAGGAGCGGCTGTTAACATGCAAGATGCCAGTGGAACAACTGCTTTGATGTCAGCATCGGAATGTTGCAAGGAGGATATTGTGAACTTTCTGCTGCATAACGGTGCCAATCTAAAGATCAAGGACGAAAAGGGTCAGACGGCACTTCACTATGCTGCTGGAGGAGGCTGTGTAGGGATAGTGGCCTCTCTGTTGGAAGCTGGAGCCAAAGTAGATGATCGAGGAAATGAAGGGAACACTCCAGCATTCGTTGCGGCCATAAACAATAAAACAGCTGTACTAAAGCTGCTTGTGGAAAATGGGGCTGACTTAAATTTGAGATACAGCCATGGGGATGGGATATTACATCGTTGTGCCTATGATGGAGAAGTTGAAGAGGTGACTACACTGCTTGCTGCTGGGGCTGAGGTGGATATAAAACATAAAGACAATGAGTCGACTCCCTTGATGTTGGCTGCAAGTGAAGGACACATTGCAATAGTTAAAGCTCTCCTTGATGCTGGAGCAGATGTGAATTCGAAAAATAAGTTCCAGTGTACTGCCTTACATCAGGCTTCATTGGAAGGACACATTAAAGTTCTGATGATGCTGCTTGATGCTGGGGCAGACCTAGAAGCTAGGGAAGAACATGGGTGCACACCATTAATGGGCGCGTCTCAGCATGGCCACTTGGCTGCAGTGAAGCTGCTTCTCAGACGGGGTGCTCTAATAAATGCAAGGGATGATTATAGAAGCACTGCCTTAAGTCGGGCTATTCACACTAACGTAATAAACTACCTGAAATCAAAAGGTGGGTTGTATTGATATTGAATAGTGCAGTTGTCTTCTGCAACACAACAATTTTATTATGACATAAAACTATTTTTAAAATGTTATCAAATTTATACATTTTGTCTTGAAATAAAAAAATTTTCTTACTGACAGTTCGATTTTAGTTGTAATTTTAATAAGTTAAACATTTGTAAATTTAATTTTCAGACTTACATTAAAAGGTTCAATTGTGTGTATCGTTATAAAATTTTAAATTTTCAGTTACTCTGAAAGCTATGTTTTTAATTAATTAAGCGAAAGAGATTATTTTAGATAAATTTTAAAAGTTTGTTTTAAAATAAATTTTTTTCAGAGAACAACAACAGAAAATGTAAACATTGTATTGCGTATGGAGAGCATTATATTATTGTATTATATTTTTAATATATACATTATGTTTTACTAATATATAACATTTGTTGTACATTATATTATGTATGGAGTGCATTATATTTGATAAATTTCTATCATGATAAGAGTTGTTAAATGTTTAGCTTATTATTTTGGATTTATTGACACAATTATTATTCATTATAATTATAGTTTGTATATAATTATATTTGTATTAATTAGTTTCAGACTATTTTTTTAATTTCTAACCCAAGATTATTGTTCCTTTGAATTGTGGTTGTAGAAGTAGAATCAACTTACCTTATCTAATATTATTACTTCATAAGCTTTTTTCTGTCAGTATAAATAATATCTTATCCAGTTTTATAAATTTTAATAGGTTAAAAATAATTTTCACTCTCTATTTTATCCCATTATTTACCAATTTTCTTTCTTATTGGTGAGGTTTCAGACATATTGATTTCAGTAGTATTACTGTGTCGAAAACCATTAGTATGTTTTATTTTGTATGTGGAGTTCTAATTTGCTTACATGTGTAGGTCTGGTTTGTGCCATTTCATTTATTTGAAGTAGCTTATAGGGCCCTAAGCCATTCCCAAGTTTTAAATATAAGAAGATGGTCAGGGTTTTAACATTTATTAGTAACAAATTAAATTTATTACTATCACAACATTTATTATTATTATTATTATCAATAGTATTTTATGTACAGTTGGAAATATCAATAAATAAATTTAAAAAAAAAATTATTATCGATTAAATTTATAATTAAATTATTACTATTTAACTTTTAATTTTAAAATAACATATTTCAACTGAAACACTATAAATATAAAATAATCACTTGCGGGTGGTGCTGCCACTGATGCAAAATAAAATTTAAAGAATATTAATGATAAATAAAAAAATGTACTTTTTTATATAAAAATGCATGTACTTGAATTAACTACTAGAATAATTCTACAATAATATAACAAAACATCCATAACAGTAGGATTTTAATTAACCTGCAGAATCCTTCAACTAACAAAAAATAACCTCTTCATTAATATAACACTAAATTAATTTAAATGGTCAACTAAAATTTTATTGTAGACATGACATTCTTATAAATACTTTCTAAAAAAGTTGATAATTACAGATAAAAACAATTAACACAGGAAGGAAGTTGAATAGTGGGGGAGACGCAGGTGTATCAGAAATGGTAATGAACGGAAAGGTAGTGGAGTATGAGATGTAATGACCATTTCCCTAGGGAGAAAAAATCCCTGTCGAAGTTGCGGGTATTTTATTTTGAACGAACGGTTGGTAATCAGTCGCCTCCGGCACTTTTCGGCACTGTTCGGGACCATCTGTACACTCTGATCAGGAAAAAATGGTCTTCTATGATAGAAACTTTTATAGGAATGGGTTTAGATGTGAATGATAGAACTGAAAATGGTGAATCAGCGTTGTATCGTGCTTCTGCCAAAGTCTCTTGAGTTGGTAAGAACTTTGTACTGGATGGTGCAGCTGGTGACTTGCAAGATAATGAAGGAACTTCAGCATTGATGATTGCATTGAAAAATTCTAAGGAGAATATTGAGACGTTCCTACTGAATAACAGTTCTGATCTAAGTATAAAGGACAAAAAGGGTTGGATAGCGCTTTACTATGCTGGTGAAAGAGGCTGCATTGGGTCGGCGGCCACTCTATTAGACGCTGGAGCCAAAGTGATAAGAATAACGAAGGGAATACTCCAGCTTTCATTACAGCTGTAAATAATAAACCAGCAGTCCTGCAGCTGATATTGGTGAATGGGGCTGACCTGCTCTGATATATACTTGGCTTCATTATCTTTTGTTAAACTGTTGTATTCTTGACAGAAACAATGTTTCTGTTTGTTGTTTGAATTCAAGGGCAAACAACTGTGGATGGTTATCATTGTCCTTGTAACTAAAAAAAATATTTGGTAAATTATTAATTATTAAATGTTTTTTTAAAGTTGAATAATATATGATACTAATTATTTTGGTGATTAAATAATTATGTCAACTAATAATTAATAATAAATATAAAATATAAATATAAATAATGTTATATTTTATAATATATAAATCTGATTCATATCTGAGTAAACAATCTAGTAGATTTAATGAATTCAATTGTGTTACTAATGCTCTCTTCACTGTCGCCCAAGGCCTTGGAGAGTCGTCGAGGAACACTACAATTTTCCTATACTTCTGTATTGAGGACATTCCTCAAAGATATGAAACACAGACATAATCACTTTGCAAAGTTGATACTGAGGTGGATAGTTGGTATTTGTGATTTTCACATTGAGAAACCTTAAAATACAAACTTATATAGTTTATAAATGTTGTGCACACACACCCAATTTTTTTAATTTTATGAAATGGACAATAATTTATTATCTCCATTAAAAATTAATTCCTAAACTCATCAAATTTGACTAAACTGAATGAAGATCCTTTACTTACTAATATTCAAGTATTAAATAGTTCTACGGTTTCACACTAAAGTGTAATATAATAAATTCCTAAAGATATTAAGTGTGCATTGAATTGTTTTCATGGTATATTTTACATTGTTTTTGGTTCATTTTAGAAATGATTGAAAAATTGGCTTTTGTGTCACCATCAAGCTTGTTTACTTACTTTTTTTATCAAATGATTACCCAATAGTCAACAGTGTAACTAGGAAGAGGTATTGTACTCAGTAGATGATTTAGCTCAGATTAGGAAAATAGGTAATTAAAATGAATGATAAATAATAAAGTTAGAAGAAATACAAATTTTTATTATATACATAATTAAATGGTTATTATTATTTAATTGATATGTACATTATCACTAAATCTAAACTCAGGAGTTAGTCGGGAACAAATTTTCAATTACCATTATTTATTAAATATAACAAAAAAACAAAACAATTATTCTGAAATGAATACGATAATAAAACCTTCATACAAGCATGTTCTTAAGCAAATTAAAAAAAAGATACACATATATTTTAAATAACTTGGCACAATAATTACTTCTTCTTTAATAAAATTTATATGCATGAATATATTGTTATAATTTAAGCCCCTGCAAATATTTGGATATATTTTGATTTAACGATTTTCTGTAATTTTCTAATAAAAATAATTCTTATCAAAATTCTCGCCATTTAAATGATATTGTATTTTTTATTTTGTACATTATTTTTTTTCTATATTTTTATTTATTTACATTATAAACCATGAAACCAATGACAAGAGAATTACATAAAATGTGTCATTTCAATTATGGAAATCCATTCTGTTTCAATAATTTTTTATCTAATAAAAAATTGATTTAAGATATTATTTTGGAGAGTAGTGATTTTGGTAACATTGCTCCATTAACATTGAACATAATGTGACGAAAAGAGAATATTTTCATTTAAATTCGATTGTTCATTCAGAAAAATTTCCATACCTATCAAAATGGCACTCACAATGTAATTGTTTAAAGATGTAATGGTATTAGATTGTTTAAATATTTGAAAGAAAAGTGATTCACCTATATACATTGTTGTTGACAAGTTATTCTTAAAATTTGACTAATCTTATTACTATTATTCAATTATGTACATATTGATTCTCTTGGTGCAATCATTTTGCTGTAATTTGTTTTAAATTTTCATATATTTACTTTTTTTTGCATGTTATTAAAGAGATTTAATTTTATTTTATCAAAAAAAGACATATATACAAGCATAAATATCAGCATTAACTGTACACGGTACATGACTCAAGAACACAATTTACCACTCCTCATGATTACAGAAATCAGATCAAAACTCCACAAACATTTTTAATTAGGTACACCAATACTAAATAAAAACAAACAGAATAAAACTTTTGTGGTATGCACAAAAGTTTACTTATAATATGCTTGCAATCAATGTAGATCGCAATGAATCCATGATGATTTCCATGGACCTATACCGTAGAATGTGAGTTGGACTTCCGACGTTGTTGTAAAAAGCTACTCATGGTAACCGGCGGCCTCAACTCATACCTCTCCTTGATCTGATTGGACAAGAGTACTTCCTCTAAGCCAGACAGGAAGTACTCTGGCAGCAGGTCTGTACGGTAACTGGTGTAAGCCTCTACTCCGCCTTCTTGTCTACAATTTAAAATAAAGATATTAAATTTAAACAATATATAGTGAGGTTGAGGATAATTTATTTAAAAACAGTTATCCTTTATGTTTTTCATTGTTATCATTTTTAAATTACATTATATATGTAATGTATGTTTACATTATGAGAAGATGGTTAATGAGAAGAAGATGGTCTGGAGGTTCAGTCATTGGAGTAGTATTTGTATGAACACAAATATGGAAAACTTTTAGTTTATCTAAAACAATTATTTCAGAAACAAGTAGACCTATATAAGTTGAATGTTCTATAAAGTTGTTTATAATGTCTACACTTCTAGTACAAGTGCCCAAGAGGAGAATAAAGTAAGTTGTTTCACTCCAGTTTGGGATTAATTTAATGAAAAATATGTTCAATTACTAGTCAAAAATTGAGTAGTATTAGTGAGTATAGTTAGAGGGAATTTTAGCTTAAATGTTAGAAAAAAATTAATTTTTCATTTGGAGCACCATATCGTTATAACTAGGGATAGGATTTTTATGTGCTAAAAAATCCGAAATATGTATGTAAATATGTGCTAATAAATTGTCAAATATTTAAAAAAATATGTAAATAATTTTTTTTAATTGTAAAAACTTTGTATTATTCAACAATATAAATTACTAATTTATTAACTTTAAAACTAAAAAAAAATTACATAAATATGTATTTATTATATAGTATATGAATAATATTTTAAAGAAATTGTGTTAAAATATGTACAAAAAATGAACTTAGAGAAAACATAGCTGTTCAACAACAAGACATTAATTAGTAATTGTAATTAAACTAATTGATTAATAATTACTCAGAATGAATTATAAACAAATTGTAAATGGAAATAAAGAATAATCCTTATTAAAAGAAGAAAAACCTTAGAAAAATATTTAAAACTTTGGAAGAAATCAATTATTCAGCAAGGTCGATTACAAAATTATTCCAGATTAAATGCATTTTTAAATTTTCAAATAAAAATCTTCGTCGGTTTGACCGCAGAATGGACTTGTACCAGCTAAAAGATCTTTGAACATCTACTGATGTTATTGGGCCATACTTAAATGAAGCTATTTCCATTGCATCTAGTTCGGTATTCTGCATCACCTTGTGTTGCCAATGTTCGGCACAAATCTAAATACACAGTATTGGTACCTGTGGAATCTGAGGATGAAAGAAAGAAACAGAGAAATGGATTGAAGAGTAAACAAACAAATTCTAAGAAAATGCCACAGGAATAAGACCCTTGGTCTTTTCAATTGATTCTGAGGAATTCTTGATGTAATTCTATGTGAAAATTTATTATTGCCTTTGCATTTAATTTGTGTCCAAAGATGAAGACATAGAATTTTTACGCATTATTTATGATAAATGATAAATTTCACCTTTTAGTATCTTGCGTTTTCGTGAATTTTATGAAGTTGCTGCAAAAAATTTATTTAAAATTAAACAAATAATTTAAGGAAATATGTGATTCAGGACAGAATACCTAAAAATATGTTAAAAATAACAAATATTTCAGAAAATATGTGATTTACAACAAAATATGTAAAAAAGGCCAAATGTTTAAAAATATGTAAAATAAAAATGGTTTCTTTTGGCCAGAAATGTCTTGAAACACCTTTAGTTAGTAAGGAATCGCAGATATAATGGTCAGGTAAAAATATGTGAAAACATAAAAATCCTATCCCTAGTCTTAACTACCTACAACACAAGAAAACCTAGTGGAACATCAATTAAAGTAAAGTAGATTTATTAAAATATGAGCCCAAACAGATCTATTTACATTCAGTAGTTCCCAATATATAATTTTTTTAAAAGCAACATTTCATACAAAATGTACAAACCAATCCGTAGTTAGTGAATTTATTGTGTGAAATCTGTAACTCAGAAACCATTCGACTTACAGATGTCTATTAGCATTAAAATTAAAATCTGATATAAAGTAGTTCATGGTGTTTATCTTCTTAGGAATAGTAGTTTTTATCATGTGTAGCCTACATAAAAATTGAACAAAATACAATATAGAAATGCTTTTTAGTAATTAACATTGATATAATATAACATAAATATTAATATAAGTGTTTAAAAAGGTTATAATATTTTCTTACATTTTTCCCATTATGATTACATGACATAATACATTATTCCTTTTTTTTTTTTTTAAATTTAATATGACTATACTACATTATTTTTTTATGTCCCTTTATCAATTTGCTCTTCACACTCATCCCTCCTTGCTATTTTCTTCTTAACTATTTTAATTATGTCTATTCCAGTCCCAGTCATCTCATATTTCTGTTTTTATTTAGACTCAACACAAAATAGTCAATGTATTATACTCATAAGTCCTATGTCACTTTTGAAATATTTACTTAAAACGGAAATAGGAAACTTGAGACAGTTAAATGGGGCAATATTTAAAAAATGGCTAAAATTGAAAAATTGATTTATTAAATTTATGGACTCATTAAATTTTTGAAATTCAAACATAAAACAAAACAATAAATAAAACGAGGTTATAAATCAATAGAAATTGAAAATAAAATCATTGTACCATGAGTAAAGTAAAAAAAAATAAGTTAAAAACGAATAATAGGTTAAAAAAATAATACAACTAAATTGTTAAAAAGAAATAATAATAGATTAATTATTTTATATATTCTTGTTTGAGAGTGGTTTAGTTTATTCTTAATTTAAAACAAATTTGATCCTTTTTTTCTCTCAACCTTTATTCTTTAAAATTTGTCCACCTTTTCGACCTTTTAAGTTGCAAATGTAAATGAAGGAAGGAAGAAAAGTGTGTTGTAAAAGTTTTAAATCTAAGAACAAATTTTTTAGAAAAGGTTATATGGGACAAAGGCAATTAGCCTATATTTTTAAGATTTGAAAAAGGAAATTACATCAATATTGAAGGTATCCTTGAGAATGGCCTGAGGGTCGAAAGTTGGAAAAATTTTAAAGAATAAAGGTTGAGAGAAAAAAAGGATCAAATTTGTTTTAAATTAAGAATAAAAGAAGTAATAATAAGTTAAAATAAATTAATAGATTATTAATAAAAAAAACTAACAAATATATCAGTAAAAAAATAACGCGTTATTTTACTCAAATGAATTGTTTGTAACTTTTAGAACAGCCTCCATTTTTTATGCCCCTTTCACAGTTGCTAGATTTATCAATGTTTATTCTGAACTGTAAATCGTTTTTATTCTGATTAAATATTGGAGGAAAATAACCTATTATTTTATAGGTTAAAAACAAATAATAAGTTAAGATAAATACATAGATTAATTAAAAAAACAGTAACAAATGAATCATTTACAAGATAACGTGATATTTTTTTTTTTACTAAAAAAGAATTATTTGAAACTTTTATAACAGCCTCTATTTTTTATGTCCCTTCTATTGTTGGTTAAGTAATCTGTATCAACTGTATATAGTTTTTATTAGGGGTATTCATGATGTTGTGTTAAATGTTAAATGTTTTACCATGTTAAATGTTATAAGTATAAGATTGTGAGCAGCCCTATTTAAAGTCATGTTAAACGTTAAATGCATAAGAGCCCCTTGCGGATTTTCTCAGCAACTTGTTGTATAAGCCTTTATGTTTATAACCTTCCTTCCAGATCCGTTATTGTTTACTTCAGTTTTGATTTAAGTAATTAATTAAAACATGCCTAAAGTGAGTGAAAAGTGGAATTTGTGTGAAAGTTTAGCTAATGAAATGAAATGAAAATATAACTTTATTCTGGGACATATGTCCCCTAAGAATAATTACATAGTTCATATAGTGAGATTTTTTTCTGGCGAGCGTTTACAAATTTTCAGATAGTAGAATGAAATTACATTGTTTTTTTTTTTCTCAAATGTATCATTAAAATTATCCATTCTGGTTTAATAACAGGGATATGAATACCACAAACACACGAAAGAACTGAGCTGTCATATCAACAAAAATGGCGGCGATCTCAACTGGTCTATTGTGTGACGTCATTCTCCATTTAACAGACCAAGTAACAGACTCTCAGCCATGTTAAATGTTATTTCGTTTTATCACGGTAAAAGAAGGCAATTTTTTTCGACTTAACATGAGTTTTTCCATTTAACACGCTTTAACATGTTAAACCAAAGATCATGAATACCCCTATTATAATAAAAAATTGGATTGAAATAACCTGATATTTTCTCCTCCTGGATTCTTGGGCCATTTGTCTGATTCATACTAACTTAAGTAATTGCGTAAAAATAGAAACTAATGTTGTTTTTTTCTCTCATGACCTAAGGAAATCAAATAGAGCAAATAAAGAAAATCCAAACGTAATTGTGATCGGAAGGAAGGGGGCCATTAAATGATCGTGTTGTTTTCTCAGCCTTGGAATCGACTGAATCATCGCCGAGTCGGGCAACAAATGTATTCCACGACTTACGCAAGCTTTTTCAATTCACAAGGCATCATGTGGGAAAGTACTTAGTACTTAGTTATTTAGATCCAGATGCATCATAAAACCTAATATAAAATAGTACCATGGGCGTACCCATTAGCGCAGGAGGGGGCAGCCCCCTTAGAAATGAAAAAATTAGTAATTAAATAAAAAAATGGTTTTTTTCAAGGGAATACTAGAGGTGTTCATGATCTTTAGTTTAACATGTTAAATGAAAAAACTCATGTTAAATGGAGAAATATTTCCTAATTTTCCCATATTAGAGGTATTCATGATGTGTTGTATGTAAAATGCTTTACATGTTAAATGTCATAAATATAGGATTGTGAGCTATTTAATGTCATATTAAATGCATAAGAGCTTCTAGCGGATTTTCTGAGCAACTCGTTATATAACCTTTCTTTCCAAAATTTCTTGTTTTTGCTTACTTTTAAGTTTTAATTAAAGTAATTTATTACAGCATGCCTAAAGTGAGTGAAAAGTCGAAGTTGTGTGAAAGTTTGTCCACTGAATACCTTGTTAATCTTCTAACTGGTGAGGAAGAGAATCAAAATTAGCTAATTATCTACTGTCATTACATTATTATTATTATTGTTGTCATCCATTGTTTTATTAGTAATAAAAACATTCAAAACAATAATTACACTATAAAAACACAAACTAAGAGAAAGTAACCTAACACGAAAACAACAGAAATGGCGACGAGCTCAGCTGGTCTCTTGCGTGACGTCATTCTCCATTTAACAGACCTAGTAACGGACTCTCAACCATGTTAGGGGTATTCATGATGTTGTGTTAAATGTAAAATGTGTTACCATGTTAAATGTTATAACTATAGGATTGTGAGGAGCCCTATTTGAAGTCATGTTAAACGTTAAATGCATAAGAACCCCTAGCGGATTTTCTCAGCAACTTGTTTTATAAGCCTTTATGTTTATAACCTTCCTTCCAGAGCCTCATGTTATTGTTTACTTCAGTTTTGATTTAAGTAATTTATTACAACATGCCTA
>NW_027107638.1:504578-505180 GCF_000696795.3 Halyomorpha halys | reverse complement strand
TGTGTTGGAAGTTTAGACCGTTTGTCTAGTAAGTGCTGTAATAGTCGAAATCGACGTGCAGTTTCCTGTCTTTTCAGTCTTGTGTGAGGATTCAAAGCATTTAATTTTAAATCCATTTTTCTCACTACCTACGTGGCCCAGTTCCTTCCCGCAGATTGTGGTCTAATGACAATCGGTAGAGATATACTCACTTTGGCCTGACCGGCCTGTAGAGGGTCTCGGCTCGAATCTTGGGAGCATCGACTACGATGACGGACACCCCGGTGGGCTGGATCTCCTGGCGAAGAGCGCTGCTGCACCCGGCCACCGCGTGACGTGCTGCGCTGTAGGCAACCGCACCGCTCCCGTCTGCGCAGCACTCCCCGGTTAGTCCTAATGTCACCAGCCGTCCTGCAACATTGAATGATAATAATAAGGTGTAGATAGTTGACCGTAGATTAATGCTTGGAGAAGTTTTTCGGGGAGTGCGGTCAGCAAATAACAACATAAATAAACAAAACCATATTTATTTATTTTATGCCGACGTTTCGACCTGAGTTCTACCTTCTCCGCCATAACCCCTGATGAAGACCTGAAACTCAGGTCGAAACGTCGGCATAAAA
>NW_027107638.1:485638-500372 GCF_000696795.3 Halyomorpha halys | reverse complement strand
CCCTGATGAAGACCTGAAACTCAGGTCGAAACGTCGGCATAAAACAAATAAATATGGTTTTGTTTATTTATGTTGTTATTTGCTGACCGCACCCCCCCGACAAACTTCTCCAAGCTTGAATGATAATAATTGTATAATAAATACTACGCTATATCCCGCAGTTTCACCTGCGTTAAATTTTGATTATACCTGCCTATTTCATGCACATGATGAGTACATGACAAAGTCCAATTTATGAGTTTATTTTTTAAAACTTAGTCTTATTGATCCGATTATTTTCCTATTGGAATTTCATTCTTTCTATTATCCGTTGCACTAGTGTCCTTGTAACCTTCAAATCCCGTATCTTTAATTATTTCAATTCCATCTTATATTTTCCTTGTATAGGAATGACCCAGGTTCGAATCCGGCTGTGGGTGCCCTTAATCGGGTAAAAATATGGTTGTATAGCGTGATTCTGACCAAATCACCTCCTTGCACAGTCGTTGGTCTAGTAACAGTACTTCCTTACAAAGTACTTCACCATACTACATACCCTTCATGGGTTACAGTGATATAGATTTAATTTTCTTTTTTTAAAGGGAAAGTATATTGCTATATTCGTATAGAGGAAATATTTTTTGTTGCCTTTTTATTTTTTCATTTCTTACATTTTATATTTCTTATATTCATTTAAAACTTACAAATAGAGACCGGATTTTCGTTTAATTGCATCTTTTGTTCCTTAACTTCAAATTCCACCAAACCACGACAGAAATTTGAATCATGGAAAAATATTCAAATAACACTGATTTTATATGAATGTGTTGAATTTTTTCTAAACAAAATTGCACGTTTTACATTTTTATGGGCAATATTTTGATTTCGATACATACAATTTAATGATTGAAATAAATGCCTCATGTTATATACATATAGGTGTATGTATGTCGATATTTATTCAATTTATTATTTTTTCCTTATTTAATTTATAGTTTGAAATTGACATATTCGAGGTAAAGCAATACATTGATTGAATAACATAAGGACAGTCAAATTCAACCTGAAGAAAAAAAAAATAAATAAACACTACGCAAAAATTAAGCAACGCAATTTCTTGGTTTCGGAAAACTTTGAAAAGTTATCTTTAGAATAAGCTTGTTATAGAGATCGTTCAGTGTTGCTGTTGTTACCATTGGATTCCCGGTCTTTTTCTAGCCCTTTATTCTTTCCTCTGATTTATTGTAACAAATTAGTTTTTTTTTTTTTTTTTTTTTTATTATATTATACTATCTATGAACAATTTTTTTCTGTTTTTAAGCGTATTTAGTAAGTTTAATTTGATTCAAACAAGATTAGGTAAAATTCTATGTATTAATATTATGAATTAAGTTATTTTAATTTTGATGTTTTTACAGCAAGATTGTGCACATTTTAGGTTTTTTACTATAAGTTTTTTGATCTTTTACTTCACGAATCTCCAGTCGCTTATTATAAATATGTATACAATTTATATTTATGCTCTTTCTTGTTGAAATGTTCTTTATTTTATTATAATTATATATTATATGTTATATATGATCTTTTCACTTTTTTGAGACTGGTTTTGTTGTATATGTAAAATAATTTGTATCCAAGTTGTTCCAAAACACAATTATTCCCTTAAATTTCCAACTTTTAGGCCAGCCCGGTCATCCTTAAGAACAATCTTATAAAGAAATTCACACTTCACATGCAACAAAAACTTTTTGTAGATTATTCTTCCCAGGTCATTTCACTCTATCTTGTCCTTTTTCTATTAAATTTAAAGAATTTTAATTATAGATTTAATTTTGCACTGTTATCCCTCTCCTTATCTTAAAATAATGTGTGATAAGAGAGTGATAATATTGTTAAGTTAATCTGTAATTAAAATTTTTAAAATTGACAATATAAAGAGATTTGACTGAAATTAATGACCTAGGCAGAATAACTTACAAAAAGTTTTTTAATTGATGGATGCTAGGTATAAATTTAAATTTAAGATTGTCCTTGGCTCCTTACTTTGTCACAAATCAAGTCATCTATCAGGACCTCAATATTCCATATGTTGCCGATTTGGCCAGAACCAGATACCGTTCCTTCCATAATAAACTTCTCAACCATCCAAATCCACTTGTTTCTAACCTGGCTTCTCCTTCATTACATAATAATCCTCCTAGGCGTCTGAAAAGAAGATGGCCTCGAGATCTTCTTCTCTAGCAATGTTATTGGAGTTCTATCAGTGGGTAGATTCTCCACATGTTTTTATCATGTCACTACGTCACCTACAGCAAATTTACTTGATGTATATATGTGTATACAGTTGTAAATATCAATAAATAAATTATTAAAAAAAAAAAAAAAAAGATTGTTCTTGAAGATCGTTGGGTTTGCTAAAACGTTGGAAATTTAAGAAACTTTTGAGACAACTTGGATAGAAATTATTTTATTTATACAATATTTTATTATTTACTTGGATTGTTAGTGTCGTCATAATTTTATTAATAAATGTCCAACAATTATATTTACTGTTAATACAACAGCTAATTTTCTAGTGCTGACAATATTTATAAGATTTTTATAGCACGGTTACTGCTCCATTCCTATGAGTCGCAGTTGGAGGTAATGCAGCCTAAAGACTTTATCAATAAATGGTCTATCTAAAACAAGAAGAATTTTTCAATTTGGACCTTAAATATTATAAATATATTAGTATCTATTATCTGGGTTACGCGTATACTTTATTAATTTCTTTTTAACTCTGATTTTCTTTGCATATTTTGTTCAGTGTGTTGGCCAATGTATGTTATGCCTAATATCTTCGAATATCGGTCCTGCCTACTTCTCACGCTACTAGTGAGGAATGCCTCAACACAAACAGAACCTAGTTTCCGCCTAAGTGAATTTCCTAGGCCATTGTGAAGGCAGATCGCTGACTACGCATCCGTTGGCTATGATGAGATTATGGATAGTAAGGGTAAGGCGTGACTATTCGAACATTGTGGGTCCGCTCGCATATTGGCTAAGTTAAAACAGTTATATCTAAACTGTTATCTAGGATCTAGAATATCGTAGCTACCGGTTTTCAAGTTGTCCGTAACTCCTTGGATTCATATAATAAATATTGTAATAAGTTGAGTAGGTAAAAATATTGGTTTGTAAAAAAATTTCTATCTAATATATGATGAATAGGGAAAACAAAATAATAGTTGAGAATAATCTAGCAAATGCCCATATATCCACTTTCGGAAAACATCTCATGTAGACAAGTTTATTCTTATTTTCACTTACGGATATGAGGAATAGACTGTAAGAGGAAGTATTACGATGGTGAAAAATGTTCGCCAGAAATACATACTGAGGTCCCCAGAGTGAAAAAAAACCTAAACCAGCAAAATGGTCTGTTTGTCTGTGAACAACCTAGCCCTAATACCGTATGAAACTAAAATATTTGTTTAATCCGGGTATCAAGGGCGTACCCAGGATCAAAACTACGGTGGAGCAAGCTATGGCCGTTCAGGTTGTGACATTTCTGCACGGAAAAGGCGAATGAAACCAAAATTTTAAGAAAATTGTATATAATTGTAACAATGCTTTATTAGTTATTACAATTATAAACTTAAACAATTTTTTTTTATTAATCTATTAATTTTTTATCTAGGCAGCTGCCCCTCCGCTGAGTTCTCCCATACCGGGTATATATGCGTCTAGGATCTGACAAGTTTTTCTCCCAGGAGGCCCCTCACCTCCAGATTCTTTCTTAATAATAGGACCATTTAGAATGGATATTTCATAAATAATAAATAAACACTACAGGTAACCTTAAAATACCAAAGGTAGTAAAAGGTAATACCCGATATTTATTGCTTTTTCACATAATAAAGCATTCACTAATTGCTTTTTCTGTTTTAGAGGGATCGGAAAAAAAAAAGTTTTACCTCCATGAAAATCACCCTATCTAAACTCCTTTCTTCTCTTTCACTCTCTCTCAATCCCGTACTATTTTTCGACTTCTAACTGTTGTTATTATTTACTAATTATCTTTCGTCTTTTATTACTAATTGTTTTATTTGTTCTTCTTTGCTCGACCATCACGCGGAGGCCCCTCACCTCCAAATATTTTAGCAGATTTCTCACAGAATGGACTCCTCAAACCTCAGCTAAGTATTTCACTGTATACCTTCAAGTACCAACGGTAGAAAAAAGTTGTATCTAATTTGATTTACGTAAAACATACGTAATGTGTTACATAATTTATTAGTTTTGTTTTCTGTTTTAGAGGGATTGGAAAAAAAAAAAGAAAACAAGTTTTTCGACAAAATCGACCAATTGGAAGTGCTTTATTTAATCGATTTTTCAAATTTTATCCATTGTTTCGAAAATAGCTCTAACGATTTTGATTAAAGATGGCATTAAAAATTAAGCTGTCTTTAATGTCAGCTCTTATTCTCATTTAGATAGTCTGGTAGGGCTTAAATTATATATTTTAAAAAAATCTTCATTTAAAGACCTTTTCCCTGTTTATAAATTGGATTGAAATTATTTTACAAACCAATATTTTATACTGGAAGATGGATGGTTGACTGAGTGCAATAATAGAAGAGGAAGATGGTTGAATAGAAACTCAAATAGTGCAACAAATTATTTATACTGAGCCAGTGTGTCACTTTGGCTTTGACTTCTAGTCTGTTTGCCCTGACGAAGCTCTGCAACGTGGGGCGAAACGTTGGCTAAATATAAATAGTTTGATCACTATTTGAGTTTTTATTTATCCGCATCTTCTTCATTTTCCAATATTTATAAATATTGGAAATTCTGTTATGTTCTTTTTTGTGTTAACAATAATTGTAATATATCTATGAATCATCTAATTGAATATAGATACAAAAAAACTGAAAGGAAGAACAAAATGGCCTCCTGATAATGGATGGGGGTGACCGAGTACTTGCGGTAGGCTCTTGTGGCTTTCGAACCTCATTTCTTCCTAATACTGGCCATCTTGAGGACCGCATTCCGGTGGGTCTTCAGTGCCGTTCCTGGACCATGACCAATTCTCGCCGGCGCTAAGTTTATTGTTTGACTTAGCGTTTCTGCATGCAACGAAGTTTCTATTCGATAGTGATAGAACTAGAATCAATAGGAGGTTACGATCTAGAAAAGAAATCTTTGCTAATATTATTATCAGGAAGTTATCCTCTTAGTACATGAGCCCAAGAGGAGGAAAAAGGCAGTGATTTCACCCCAATTTTTGATTGCTTTAATGAAAACTATGAATAAGTAATAGTAAAAATTGATGAGCTTGCCAAGTATAGGTAGAAGGAATAAAAATAGTGGCTGTTTAAAAGCGATAAAAAACTAATTTTTCATTCGGAGATCTATATCTCAAAAAGTAGGAAAAACACAAGAAAACGTAATTTAAATAAGTGTAAATTTACTAAAATATGAGCCCTAATAGTGTTATTTATGTTAAATAATTTTCGAGATATAGCTTTTTAAAAAGCAACATTTCATAAAAATGTTATATGGGACGTACTGAAAGATAAGTAGTTAGTGAATTTATTTTGAAAAATGTATATCTCAAAAACTATTTGACGTACAGATGTCTATTAGCATTCAAATTAAAGCTAGTTTAATGAGCTATAAAGTAGTTTATGATGTTTATCTTCGTAAGAGTAATAGTCTACATGAAATTTGCTAAAATAAATTGATTTATAGTCTTTCAGATGCATTTTCATTTGCTAAATTTATATTCATATGTGAATATAATAAAAACTATTACCCCTACGAAGATAAGTGTCATAAAATTCCTTACAGTAAGTTAAATTTCCTTTATTTTGAGAGTTGGCAGACATATGTGCGTCTTGTGGATCTAGAGATATATTTTTTCAAACATCCAACATTTTACAACATTAAATATTAACAAATAATTAGACAACTAGAAATTAACATTTTGTGAGTATATTTTGTCAAATATCATAAAAACTACTACTCCTAAAAAGATAAACATAATTAACTATTTTGTAGTAAATTTAACCAGCTTTAATTTGAGTGCTGAGAGACATCCTAAGGTTTCTGAAATAAAGTTTTTCATAAATCAAACTTATTGTCCGAACAACTATAAATCAATTTATTTTACCAAACATCATGAAAACTACTATTCCTATGAAGGTAAAGGTCATAAATTACTTTATAGTCCATTAAACTAGCTTTTATTTGAATGCTAATAGACATCTGTACGTCACATAGTTCCTGAGATATAGATTTCTCAAAATAAATTAACTCACTACTAATCTTTCACTAGATTTGTAAGAAATTTTTCTTTTTAAAAAGCTATATCTCGAGAACTATTGGACGTAAACAGCTCTTTTAGGGTTAATATTTCAGCACATTTACGCTTCTTTAAATAATATTCTCTTAGATTTTCTAGTGTTATTGGTAGTTTTTAAGATATAGCGTTAATAATAAATAATGTTTTTTTAAGATTTTGAAACAGCCGCCATTTTTTATTCCCCCTACCTATACTTGGCAGACTCATTAGCACTAGACATATAGTAAAAAAATAAATAAATTAATTGATTGAGTTTATTAAAATAAATTATATATATTTATTCACCTTGTGTTACTCTCAAAAGTGGTAGGAGTGCCCTAGCAGTGCGTAATGTTGCCACCACATTCACCCTGAACATAAGTTCCCAAGCGGCGCTCTCTTGTGCCTCTAAGCGTCCCTTGCAAGCGTAACCAGCTGTGTTCACCACTGCCCACAGGCCTGAAACAAAAAAAAATTTTTTATTTTATTTACTTATTGATATTTACAACTGTATAAAAAAATACAACCAGTAAATTTGATCATAATGGCATAATGATATGATACAGGATGTAGAGAAACTACCCAGTAATAGAACTCTAAAAACAGTTTACAATATAAGGTCACGAGGCAAGCTTCTTTTCAGGCGCCTCGGAGGATTGCCAGGAATGGAAGAGGAAACAAGGTTAGAAACGAGTGGGTTTGGGTGGTTAGGGAGTTTATTATGGAAGGAATAATATCGGGTTCGGGCTAGATCGGTTACATAAGGAACATTTAGGTCTTTAGAAAACTTGCAAACGCACCTATAACTTATCTCCAAATTAGACACTATTTAGTTATCAATATTTTTGAAAAATTGAATCAATTAATTACATTTTTTTTATTAGGATTTAGAGAATGCCCCTGGATAATATTACGAAGTACACTTAATTTTATAGTTTTAGTGATATCATCCGCAATTAAAAAAACAAACACAAGGTAATATTTAAGAGAGTAACATATAGGACTAAGGAGTGATAGAAGGAAATAGAGCGCCCAATTTCTATATTAATTATAATAGAAAATATTTATTTAGTCGTGACCAGTTTTAAGGTTTTGTTTATAAACGCTTTACGACGTAAAACATAATAAGAAACCTCAACAAAAAAGCCTTCCTACTTAAATAGTGATTGTTATGATCTTTATAAAATTCAAATTATATTAAATATCAATACCATTGATTGACAAATTGAAACCATTTTCATTATGTGTAAACCAGTCATAATTATATTTATATAAAAATGGTTTAGATTTGTCTGACAGGTATTGGATATTGAGTCTGGTACCCGGGACTGCTATACAACATCTGTAAATTCCTACCTCTACACACTTCCTTATTATCCGCACCTATCTCTCTGACAGATTATTTAAAGTAAATCTATACACCTCTTATTCATCCCTCGTTCATCAGTCCGATGGTGTACCTCAGGGTAGTATCCTTGGTACCATCCCTACACAGTTTGTATAGCTGATACCCCAACCAATCCTAACACTATCATCACCACTATTCCAAACTCTCCAATCCATATTACAGCCCTTAAAGAATGGTGCCGTAATTGGAGGATTAAATTATATAATTATATACCTTCGTCGTAAGCCTACAGACTGCCCTAAATTTTCCTTTTAAATAAAAAAGTTACTGTTACCCCTGTCAAATAGATCCGCTACATTGGACTATATCTAGACTAACGATTAACCTGGAATCCTCACACTAGACTGAAAAGACAGGAAACTGCACATCGATTTCGACTATTACAGCACTTACTGGACAAACGTGCTAAACTTCCAACACATTACAAAAGACTGATCTACATGACTGTAATAAGGCCAATCTGGACATATGGAGTTGAGCTATGGGGCTCCACTAAATCTTCGAATTCCTCTCGTATTCAATCCTTACAATCCAAAATCCATCGTAAAATCCTCTATGCTCCTTATTTTGTCACAAATAAAATCATATATAAAGACCTTAATGTTCCCTATGTTACCGATCTAGCCCGAACCAGATATCAATCCTTTCAATATAAACTCCCTAACCAACCAAACCTCCTAGTTTCTAACCTTCCTCCCTCTTCCATTCCTGAAAATCCTCCGAGGTGCCTCAATAGATGGCCGAGGCCGTCTAATGTAAAAATGTTATTAGAGTGGTAGAGCATGGGGTAGTTTTTCTGTTTGCCTCTATCAAACTATTATCATCTTACATCAAATTTACTGGATGAATTTTTTATGTAAATACAGTTATAAATGTAAATAAATAAATTAAAAAAAAAACTAATGAAGTTTACTTAAAAAGAAACTGGTATCTTTGACCTGTTAAGTCTGAGTTTCAGCTTTGTAACAGGGCTTGGGAGTAAGAAAACAAGCAATTTTTATTTTAGTAATAGATAACAATTAATGATCATAACCTCAATGTGATAAGGAAAGAATGGTCACAAGGGGGATAGTAACGGAAAAATAAAATCATCTACATTAAGATAAATTATTAAAAAAGTTTTCTAACTTAAATATACCCGAAATTGTAGATATAGATGGCACACATATAAACCAAATAGAAAAACCTTTTTTTTTTTTTTAATTTATTTAATGTAATTTACGACTGTACAAAATAATAAATACAATAAGTAAATATGTTGTATGTTTCATATAAACTTGAAAATCTTGGGAAGGAACCACCCATTGGTGGTACTTCAAACATTAATTTAAATTAGAAGGTCCCGTGGCCAACTTCTTTTCAGACGACTCGGAGGATTATCACGGATTGTTAAGGATGAAAGATTAAGAATTAATGGGTTAGGATAGTTAAGGAGTTTGGAATGAAAAGACGCATATCTGTTTTGGGCCAAATCTGCAACGAATGGGATGTTAAGGTCTTTGTGAATGAGTTTATTTGTAACGTAATAATATTACGTATAATATAACGTAAAGGAGCAAGGATTTTAAGAAAATACTTAAAAAATAATAAATACAAATTGAAAATACATTGAAGAAAAGATAGAGTAATTGAAATAATAAAGAGGTATGGAATATGCCTAAGGAAATCTTCATATATTCGAAGACCCTGAAAAAGGAGGGAAGCTGTGGAGTGGTAACGCACCGGAACGGAAGTGAAACACCTCCAGCAGAGCGGAAACAACAGCTGCCAATCAGATGGTTGGTAATTGAGAAGGCAGTGGTATTGTGTCAGCCCAGCGCGCTCTGCCGAGCCGCTTACGAAACATTAGGAAGTTCCCGCTAAGAACATCGTGAAATGTATCATTAGGATTCTACCGCCTATCACTGTACATCTCTAGACCTGTCATGGCGGATCTAATGGTTCTTTAATTGAACTTCCATTAGGTAACTAGCTCTGTAACTGCTTAGTAAGACCAATATAAATATTAGGTTTGTTCCAACAATCATTTTTGTCCGTGATCAAACTGGCTGGAACGTGTTTAGTAGGCTTTTTCCATTCCAAAGTCTGCACCAGGCATGTATCTGCCAGTTTGATGACAAAAGTAAAATTGGTTGTTGGAACTAACCTATTGCTATAATATTAAATGAATTAAAATAAAGTAGAATGTCAGAAAGGATTTTCAAGAATCTATTGACGCCTCCTTTTTTTTTTTTCTCTCTCAGGATTTTTAAGAATTTCGAAATGAAACTTAGTATACCCTGTTATAGGGTAGGAAATTTCTTTTGGTAGTGAAGTCCACTTTGTAACCTCTTCCAGTTCTTCTTCAGCAGGAGTGGCTGTGTCTTCAGACAGCGTCCAGTGTGAAGATAGTGAGATGACCGGCGATAACATATTTTCATGTACGGCAACAAAGGATACTGGGCTGTACGAAATAAAATTACAGAAATGCATCCTTTGGCGTAGGAAAAAAAAGTTCTTCTCCAGCATACTCAGCTCTAGATTTTTAAATGAAAAAAGATTTTTATTTTATAAGTAACAAGCACTCATTTGTATTGGGTAAGTGAGGAGTTCAATAAAAGTCCTTTCCCATGTTAATAAGATGTATTTTGTAAATTTTCAGAAATCGTAAAAAATACTGATTGTGAGATTGATGTGTTTTTTGCTAATTTAGGTAAATAGGTCTTCATGATATGTTGGAGCGGAAAAATCACCGCTATAATATCATTTTAGAATGTGATTCTCTTTAAGAATCCTTTGAAGATACACTTTCCTATAGGAAAATTCAGAGTTAGGTGCACTGGAGAAGAGGTAGAAGAAGTTACATATTCAACTTCACATCCAAAAATAAACTTTATTCACTATTACTAAAGCTTACCAAGTTTCATTTCTGAATTCTCAAAACTCTAGAAACAAATGAGAGTGTCATTTTTTATTTTTTTCGTACCCTCTTGAAAATTTAAAATAAGTAAATTATACATACATTTAGTGGGTTATGCTATATGTATAGCTGGTAACCAGCGTTTGCTCGGTTATGAAAGGCGTAACATGACGCACTTTCATAACGAACTACAGCTAGAAACTGTACAACAACACATCACACGGAGACACATTAAATTCTTTAACAGTCTCCCTGCTTCCTTCAATCCAGTATTCCAGTCTATCACTCCACCCCCCCTTCCTGCGAGGTGGCAGGGCAGGAAAGGTTCCAAAAACCCTATCAACATCACCTTATAACTCCATCTTCTGATGCACCCCCTCCCTCTCCCGCTCACTCTCCCCCACACTTCTTTTCGACTTCTGATTGTTTTTCTTATCATCTTACTATTATCTATTGTCTTTATTAATTAATGTTTATTTATCTTCTATGCGATACAACACGAGGAGGCCCCTCACTCCGGATTTAAAAATAGTACCATCTAGAATGGATATTTCATAAATAACAATAAACATTACAGGTAACCTTAAAATACACAACACGATTTATTTCCTTTCTTTTCACAATAAAGCACTCACTAATTCACTGTTTCTTTCTGTTTTATAGGGATCGGAAAAAAAAAAATCGGTTATACACAACGTATAGAACATTAGTTAATACGATAACTAAATTAGCTGTTATTTACCGATAACTGTTACAGTTAATAACCACTATCCAAACAATAGTTACTTTATGATTCATTTTAAAATTAAACAAAATGTTCCACTCATCCAAATCCTGCCCCTCTCCTCAAAATTCGAGGTTTCTGTCTGTTTGTTGACAAAAGGACAGATTTTTTTTTTTTTTAGTTTTGCCTCCAGAAAGTTTTAATTACAAATTAGCTTAACACTATTATCACACTAACACTATAATAGCGTTAAATTAATTTGTAATTCGAAGTTTTAAAAGTTCATGGAAAATTTACTGAAACTATTGACTGGGGCAGAATAACGTGCAAAAAGTTTTTAAATTGTTGTCTGAGGTTGTCCTTGAGGATGGTCAGGTTGGCTGAAACGTTTGGGCATTTAAAGAAACAATAAAGAGCGTTTTGAGATTTAAATTAGATATATATTATTATTATTTTTTTTTAAATAATTTATTTATTGTTATTTACAACTGTATATACATATATACAACAAGTAAATTTGCTGTAGGTGACATAGTGACATGATAAAAACATGTGGAGAATCTACCCACTGATAGAACTCCAATAACATTTCTAGAGGAGAAGATCTCGAGGCCATCTTCTTTTCAGACGCCTAGGAGGATTATTAGGTAATGAAGGAGAAGCCATGGAGGAATTTGATGGTTTAGTGGAGCCCTAAAGCTCAACTCCGTATGTCCAGATAGGCCTTATAATAGTCATGTAGATCAGTCTTTTGTAATGTGTTGGAAGTTTAGACCGTGTGTCTAGTAAAATTATTTTATTTAAATAATAAAACAACCCCCAAAAAAGTGAAAAGATTATATTAACTAAATTAGTTTAATTGTAGGAAGATAATCTGGGTGGCGATGAATAAAGGTAAAATAAATCTTAAAATAAAACTATTTATAATTAACTAACGTTTCACCCCATTTTGCGGGGGGTGGGGTGTCCTATCTAAAGGACAACTGCTCAGTTGTCCTTTGTACTACAATCAGATAGCCCTGACGAAGCCCTGCAAACTGTGGCGAAACCTTGGTTAAAAATATATAGTTTTCTTTTAATATTTTGATACTTTTATTGACCGCCACTTGGACTATCTTCCTACAATCTATTTCATACGGTCAACAATCTTCTTCCAATATAAATTAGTTTAAGCTTGCTAAGTGTACCATACAGTAGTTTATTTAACATTTATGTTTCAGCTAATATTAATACTTTGGGAGTTATGGGCTGTTAAAAATGTAGGGTAATTAATAAAAAAATGCTATATAAGCCCTAAGGACTATCAGGGATTGATTAGATAAGAACCAATTGATATAAGAATCAATTTATAATTACTACTATATACAGCTAAATTTTAAGCGATTTTTACTAGAATATTACGGAAAAAAAATTGCTATCTGCTATGATATGACGAAATAATACGAAAAGTGCCTGTTCCAAAGAGCTCTTACTGTGCTATTGTCACGGCATTGACGCATTTTGTTGTTATCAGTAGAAAGCGTGGGAACCAGAGGGATACCAGAGAGTTTTTTTTTTCTATTTTCTAACATCCTCAGCTAGAGAAAAAAATCCTGAAAAAATGTCCTTTTCACTATTGAAGACGCTATTCGTATGCAAATCTAATTGTGCCGACTCAGCTATGAACAGGAGGAGTATTATACTATTCTCCTTAGCATCGAAAATTTTGTATAGGTCGATGTACAACTTTACAGATATAAGCAGCTAAACATTTTGTGTCCCCGGGCAATAACTTCTCACATTCCAAAAAAGAAAAAAAAATATTGCGTGCAAAATTAACAACTTCAGCACCACTACTTCTTTTCATATATACCTGCTACTAAAGTATCACTTAGCTCCAAAAATATCAGTAACTCGTTTTAGCTCTCAATTGTTATAATAATTTTTAATTAACTGAAGTACTTTCCTAAATTTAAATTTATGATCTGAATGAACAGAAACGCATCACAGTAATAAACCAGAAAAACTTATTTTATTTTGTACTGTACCTCCTAAACAGTTTTATATATATGTATATATAGTTGACCGTAAAGATTTAAATATAAGTAGATGGTCATGGTTGCGGTCATAAAAAGAACAAATAGTTTAAAACTATTTTAATGTCCGACGTTTTGCCCCACTCTGCAGGGCTTCATCAGGGCTAAAAAGATACAAAAAAAATAAAAAATAAAAGTGAGAATATTACAACAATAAGATACAATAAGGTAATTTAAGCTAGGAATTACCTAATTACCTTATTGTATCTTATTGTTGTAATATTCTCAGTTTTCTTTTTTCTTTTTTTTGTATCTTTTTAGCCCTGATGAAGCCCTGCAAAGTGGGGCGAAACGTCGGACATTAAAATAGTTTAAAACTATTTGTTCTTTTTTTGACCGCAACCCTGACCATCTACTTATATCTCCCTAATAGTCAAAATTGTAATTAATAAATTTCAATTTTGTCAATCATTTTTATGTATTATTTTGGCACCGACCGATAGATGTTCTCATCTGGTCGGAACATATTTGATGTAATTTTCAAATTTTATTTTTTTAAAATATCTATTTACAACTGTACATTATAATACATTTAGTAAATCTGATCTAAGTTAAATTGGAGTGTTACAAGCGTGTAGAGAAACTATCCATTGGTAACACTCTAATGACATTTTACATTAGCTGGTCTTGTGGCCATCTTCTTTTCAGGCGCCTCGGAGACGCTGTCAGGAATGGAAGTGGATGCAAGGTTAGAAACTAATTTTCTAAATGAATAAAAAAATTATCCCAGACATGGACCTAAACCTCAACAATTACAGTAATAGTTCGTGTTCTCGTATTTTTATGCAATAAGTGAATTGTTTGTTTTTTATTTAACTTAATTTTACTTAATCATATTTTAACGAAGTGAGAGGATCGTTCAACAACAAGAAACATTTATAGATTTGTTAACAAAAATAATATGATGTGGTGCACGCATCATACAACATTCACTTAGTCCCCCTACTTTGAATTTTAAATTAATCCTCGTTCGTTTCAGAAAAGATATTTCTAAATTATTAATTTTCCAAATGATGGACTGACTTACTCAAGTATCAACAATTTTCAGAAAAGTACTTTTAATAATATTTATCGTTGCAAAAGTATCACTGATAAAAAAAACATATAAAAGTTTAATAAAATTTACAATCTGCTCTGAAGCACTTAATTTTATTGTTGAAAATACAATGAATGAATTGATAGAGTTTGTCATCCTGTGAACTGAAAGGCTCAAATATATATATAAAACACACACACACACACACACACACACACACACACACACATATATATATATATATATATGTATATTTTTTTTTATTTTTATTTTTTTTATTTTTTT
>NW_027107638.1:482563-485588 GCF_000696795.3 Halyomorpha halys | reverse complement strand
CTATGGTGACAAAGGTTAAATCGACTGGCGAAACGGAACAATCCAGTGCGCATGCGTCGGCCAGTTTAATGTCAATTTCCTGTTTTATTCATACGTTTTTCGTAATTTTCTATTACTTTTTACGACTTTGTGTGTTACATATTCTTTTTCTTAAATCTTTGACTTCCCAACGATTTATAATAAGTATATATAGGGAGATGGTGAGGGTTGCGGTCAATAGTGAAACAAAAATAGTTTACAACTATTTTTGGGAAAATAAATAGTTGTAAACTATTTTTGTTTCACTATTGACCGCAACCCTCACCATCTCCCTATATATCAATTTTTAAGGTCAACTATACATACATATATATAATAAGTATATGTTACTATTCTTATTTTCGGAACTGTGTTTTAAACCTACTATTTACCCCATAATCTCCTTAAGTTAGTTATCAAAATCTTTCATTGTTTATATAAACAATATAATACATAAGAATATATTTCATAACATATAAAAATGTGAGATAGTTAATTATTTCGAACAAACAAAATTAAAGGTATTTTAGAGAAAGATAGTTTAAAAACTGGTAATTTTAGTCCTTTAAAACTATTTTAAAGAGAATAAAACCTATAAGATATTGAATATCAATGGTTTAGACATTGATTTACTGATTTTAATAAAAATCGTTAGAGTCGTTTTTATGAAAATCGAGAAAATGTAAAAATTTTATTCTCCAGGCATATACACGCCCTTAATACGTAATTTCAGTTTTACATGACCCTTCATTTTTGAGCTAGGTTTCACTTACACCATTTTACCAAACAGTTATTTGGGGACCATTGGACCTCGAAGCGTGTATTTGTCCGGAAAATTCGAATTTGAAACTTTTCATGATCGTAATACCCTGACTATATATTTCATATATTGGTAAGTGGAAGTAAATATTTGTAGTTTTTTCTATAAAAAAATCTTTTCGAAAGTACATATTACTCAAGATTTATATTTACAACATCGTTGACTGAAATATTCGTATAATTCGTACCTGAAAATTGCCTTTTTGATCTTCATTGACTGGAGTAATATATCGAGTTCATCAAGTGAATACACTTCACATTTGGGATTAACAGTTTGTAACGTTATACAATGGCATTTGGATTTGCAAGGAGGAAATGATTTCCAGGGGAGAGATAAGTTCCCTTTCAGAGATATTACATTAGAACTAATTAGAGAGAATTGATAAGAGGGAATGATACTGACCATCTGATTAGGCTGAAAGCCATTGCGCATCTGATACGGTCCTTTATGGCCTCTTACCTAATGTATAATGTTCTTATTGCATGTGCTCTGTCATAAATTAATTTGTAGAACTATTGAAGGGGTCAGTTTTATGGAAGTGAAAGGTTTCTCGAATTACTTCCTTAATTTGTAAAAAATATATTAACAAATGATTGAAAGAGGTGGTATGGGCTGCAGTAAAGAAGAGAAAATTTTTTCTACTATTTATTTATTGCTAACGCTTCGACCTTCAATGAAAGTTTTTATCAGAGCTACAAATATAAAGATACAAAGAAGGATAGAGTTAATGAAAGAGTAAAAGGGTGATAAAAAACAGATGTAAAGGTGATGGTAAAGAGGATAAAGATTAATGCAAAAATTATTAAGTAACATAATGAAAAGCTGTGAACTAAGTCATAAGAATATATATTATTGAAAATATCTATCAATTTAATTAACTAATAATTACTGACAAAGTAATTAATAATGAGTAATATTAATAATCTTGTTTAAATAAATCAAACAGTTTATTGCTAAGATAATTGATAGAGTTAAGTGATCTAAAAGTTTTAAAAATTAATGTAATTGTGATAAAATAGGGTGATTTGATTTGTTATTAATTGCCTAGGCAGAATATCCTGCAAAACGTTTTTAAATAATTGTATATGAGTTGTAAATTTATATTATTTATATATACTTGAGGATAGCCAAATGGGCCGAAACGTTCGACTGTTGATGATATAACAAAGAGTGTTGAGGCTCCAGTCTCAAGAAATTGGAAAGATTATTTATAAATTACTAATCATGTTTCATTAATAGTTTTAACGTTTAATTAGTCTATAAATTTAAAGAAAACTGGTATAACAAATTGAATGTTTAGAAGAAAAAAATATGAGATAAATGAGCGTGGAACAGAGACTATAAATTCATACGGTTAAAAAAAAAAAGACAAAGGAAAAAAATACATAAATAATTTAACTTTTGGATTGATATATAGTTTTAATTAATTAATTAATCAAAAAATAAAGAGGAAAAAATATATTATAAATTGAAAAAGGAAAATGAATTTATATTAAATTTAATAAGTCTGATTAGTATGTTGTCTTTTAGAAACTTAATATATTTAGCAAGCATTGCTTGTGTAATATAACATTTCTCTCTAACGAAATGACTTAGTACGTTTTGAAAACTAAAAATTGAAAAATATAATAAATTAAATAATTATAATATAATTTTTAAAGAGAGACAACTTTCATCTAATATAAAAAAGGAAAGACGATAGGGACCTTTTTTAAGGCTTCTAGATCGATTGAATTTTCTTAAATCAATTTTTTATCTTTTTTTTCTATAATTCTATAGTTCTATAATATTAATATTTATCCAAATAAAAATGACTGAATTAAAATTAATTAATCTATTAGCTACTTTGGAACGCTGTAAAATCCAACAATCCGATACTGACACTACAGCATTCCAGATTGATTTATCCTTGATCCTGAGGAATGTTGGAGCCTCTCCAAGCCGTATCCTTCCTTTGGATTCTGCAAAAATCTCTTCCAATAATTTTATCCACTGCACTGTTAGCGTTTATCAAAAATGCTCTATAATTATAGGTTATATTGCCTATGAACAAATCATTATTGGTTTGTTTGTTTGGTTGTTTAGTGGCGCCAAACTTCATTGGTCATCAACGCCATTTATATTTTATTTAATTTTGCTAATATTCGTTATATTTTATTTATTTTTAATTTTTTTTTTATTTATTTT
>NW_027107638.1:479488-482083 GCF_000696795.3 Halyomorpha halys | reverse complement strand
ATCGGCCAGTTCATTCCCTGCGATTCCTACATGGCTTGGAACCCATAAATCATTATTGGTGTCTTTTAAAATAAATATTTATTCCTTAACATGGTCTGTGCAATGTTATGTTTTAAACATTATGACATTAGGCATAATTAAATGGATTGAAAATTGATTTCAATTTAATTTTTAAGCGACATTTATTGATGGGCTAATATTTATTAAGGAAATAACTTTTTTTTTTAATCGGAATCGAACCAGCGTTCGATCACCTCTTTTGCTAGGACACGAGTTAAGCGAAAACATGGCATTTACAGAATTTTAAAAATATAACTGAAGTGTGTTTTATATACAAGTAAATGAGTCGATACCTGTTTCCTGAACTAAAATATAATATAATATAATAGGTGTATATCTTAATTTAAAAAATAACAACTCCCCCTTAGATAAATAATATTGTTATTTGCGTAAGAAACAAAACAAAAAGCGTTTGAACGGTTTCTTAACGAGGTAGAATTCATGAACTAATCGGATATGGAGGCAGGGACAATAGACAGATCTAGGTAGCTGTGGAAATTGATTGAGGTGGGGCCCGATAGATAGCGATCCCAATTAAGCGGGAACAATGGTCAGTCTTCGATCAGCTTGGGCAATCAGCAATCAGCTATCTGATTCATTACTCCTGTTAAATATCTCTTTGTAGTTGCAGTTTCTTCACGGTTGAGTATGTCGACTTACTAACTGACATTATAAAAATGTAAGATTAACTGAGGAATAGGCATATTTTAATAGTTTAATGTATTTAACTTAAAGCTTTAAAATTATGATCATATAAATTTTATTAAATAATTATAAATCAACATTTAAAGAAATAATAAAGAGTACTTTGTGACTTAACGTGGATTCAAATTATTTTATTTAAACAATAAAAACCAGTCTCAAGAAAGTGGAACGATTATAAAATGTTTTAATAACATAGTTGAATTATAATAAATAAATAAAAAACAGTAAGATTATAGATCAATAAGCCATAGAAAACCTCTCGGACAGACAATATTTAATCGTGTCAGTATTGAGTGTTTGTGTTATATAATTTGGAATATTAAAGCATGTAAATAAAGAAACTTTTTATATTTTATTGAAATATTATATATTTTTTATATTGTTCTCCTGCAAGTTATATATGACTTCCTATGTCCTTTATATTCCTAGGAACATTATCCTTCCGTAAGGACGCTAAGGGAGACGACCTGACACTGGAATGTGCAAGGATATTACGCGAGTCACCTTCTTCATCCTCACATCTAACGTCATTCACTTTTGCTGAAGAGGACTTTACAAATATGGAAACGTCCCAGTCATTCCAAGTTACGGTTACTGACACTTCTTATTCTTCAGCGTTATAATTCACATATAGTAAGCTACATTTTCAAACGCACACCGTTCTTTTTTTTTTTTTACCTTGGACAATATGAACAAATGAAGGAGCCAGTTTGGTAAAGGATACGCTGCATTGCACCAAAAGGAGGAGACCTAGGGGCGTCAGATCCTTACGCTTTGAGTGACTCCGCATCATAAGAAAATTAAATAAATAAACTAAAACAACAACCTACAAATTACAAACAAAATTTTAGTCTTTTTGTCCAAGAGCACAAGAGAAGATATTCAGCTATTTCACCCCAATTTTGAATTCTTTAATGAAAACTATACATAGCAAGTACGTAAAATTGATGAACAGAAATAAAAAATGCGGCTGTTGCATTATGTTAAAAAAAAAAAAAAAAAGGAATATTTCATTTGAAGCTAGCTGTCGTTAAAACTACCTGCAATACTAGAAAACCTGCTATAACAACATTTAAAAAAAGAGTAAAATATGAGCCATAAAAGATCTATTTATGTTCAATAGTTTCCGAGATATGCTTTTTTTTTTAAACCGACATTCCATTAAGAATGTTCTGAAAAATTAGTAGTTACTAAATTTATTTTGGGAAACCATTACACAAACAAATGTCTACTAGCTCTCAGATTAAAGCTAGTTCAATGTTTATCTACGTAGAAGTAGTGGTTTTCATGATTTTTGCCAAATTAAATTAGCAAGATGTTGTTTTTTAGTCGTTTGGACAATACTTTTGGTTTATAAAAAAAACTATATCTCAGGAACCATAAGACGTACAGATGTTTGCAAAAACTGAAATTAAAACTAATTGAAGAATATAAAGCAGTATTTACTGTGTATCTTAGTAGTGGTAGTAGAATTTATGACATTTGCAAATACATACGAAGTTTGTATATGAAATTTGTTCGGACAACTAGAAATCTATTTATCATAGAAAATATGAAAACTGATATTCCTACGATGATAAGTGTAATTAATCACATTATAGTACATTAAACTAGCTTTAATATGAGTACTGCCGGACATCTGTACGTACTAAGATATAGTTTTCCTAAACATTTTAACATGGTTTTCTATTCGCAATGTTGAAAATACCCAACTATGTTACGTAACTAGTTATAATTACAAATATATCAAATTACGTTTATAAAAATTAAGAATTAGGAATTTAAATTTATTACCATTATTCCAAGTAAACCACAATGGTTCCTATTCAT
>NW_027107638.1:431278-478638 GCF_000696795.3 Halyomorpha halys | reverse complement strand
TTGTATTTTTTTTATACAGTTGTAAATATCAACAAATAAATAAAAAAAAAATTTATTACCACAATTCTCTAAAATATTTTCAGATAAATTATTTTGGAATTGAGTCGAGGATGTCATAAACTGAACCTCAAGATACTAAAAAAGAAAAAAATTAACAGTCGAGAGTAAAATAATCAGTATGTATGTGCTCCTAAGTTTTACTGATCGGTTCTTTTTTATTTAAAACTACGATGGTTGTGAACTATTTGAAAAATTCCAAAGAAGTACTTGACTTATTCATAGGGCGAACAAAAGAGAGACGCCTTCCTGACACGGACCAGTTGACTAATTTCGTATTTAGATGGAGATACGGCCCACGGCGCTTCTAATTAGTCTGTCTCCTAGCAACGTATCTCAGCTGGCAACCCTTTTGTCATCTTTGTTAATGCATACGGTAATTAAGGATTTGAACAATTCTTTTCACTTTAACTAAGGAATATATCGTTAAAAATTCGGAATGCATTGTATTTCTTTGGTGCTAAAGTTGTAGTTACATTCACTGTTGCAATCATTTTTCGAATATAGAAAACTAAGAGTAGTCAAGTTCAAATAAAAAAAATACAAAATTTATATAAATAAGATTCCTAGTAAAATGTATTTGCTTCGGATGTATAGAAACTGATCAAC
Source organism: Halyomorpha halys (assembly GCF_000696795.3). Lineage (NCBI taxonomy): Eukaryota > Metazoa > Arthropoda > Insecta > Hemiptera > Pentatomidae > Halyomorpha > Halyomorpha halys. The sequence goes on along the minus strand of NW_027107638.1, from coordinate 477,972 downwards.
TGTATTGGGTTGCTAAATACATAGCATACTTAAACCTAGTCAGACAACTTTTACATTCTTATAATGCATAAGTATAGTGCAGTAATCTTATAAGGTTATATTATATATTAAAACATATAATGGCAATTCATGATTTTTTTTTTTGTTCTTTTTTTAATGATTTTTTCCCTTTTTATTCTCAATTTTTCCCATATTATTTATATGCATATCTAATTATATTTTCTCCCTTCACCTAATACATCTCTCCTTTTTATTCCCCTCTTTAATAAAAATAGAAAACAATTAAAATATAAAATATAAATAATCAAATTTTTAAATAAAATAGCAATATATACACATAAAAATCTATTGTATTTGGGCACATAAGTATTATTCATTTAAAAAAAAATAACTATATTAAAATTACTTTATGAAATATAATTGATAAAAACAGTAATAAGTATAAAAAAAAGTAATAAGTGTTAAAAATATTTACAAAAAAGATTATTTTATTAAAATTTTTTTTTTCAATTCTTATAATGTATGGGCATAGTACAGTAAATATAAATAAATGTAAAACAGTAAATAAATAAATGTATAATAGTAATACATGTTGTTTGTTTTATCATTTTTATTCTTGTATTTTTTTTATTCTATATTATAATTCTTTTCAAAATATTTTCTTTTATTCTTTTTTCTCTTATTATTTTTCATTTCCCCCCATTATTTATCATTATATCTAATTATATTTTCTCTCTTAACCCAATACATCTTTCTTTTTTTTCTAGTTTTCCCTCTTTAATAAACATAGAATAAAATTAAAATAGAAATAACAATATCTCTCTATTGTATTTTTGCACAAAAATATTATTCAATTAAAATCATAAAAAAAAAACAAAAAACTTAACAATCAACTACGAGGATATATGCATACATTTAAATAAAGATAATAAATACGAAATTAAAAAAAGTAATTATTTATGATATATTATGGATTAAAGTAATAATAAATATATATAAATATTGAAAATATAAAAATAGATTTTTACAGAATCCTGGATTTCTGGAGAACCAATTCTAGAGCATAGCTCACCTGAAATCGTTTCTAATTACTTATATACTTCGGGGAGCTAAAGGTCCGTTTCTACGGTATCAGTTTCCTATCGTGGTAGTAAAGTCACAACGGAGAGACAGCATGGTAGTGTGGCAGTATCCATGTTACACACTGAGAGTTACACTTTGCGACAGTCTGCTTAAAAAATAAAGGACGAAAATAAACTCAACCTATTAAATTTTAAGATATTTATTTTTTTTTATCACGTATCGGCCACTAAGGACCACGTGAATATCAATGGTTAGGCTTCCAATATTGGTGACATTTTTCAATGTTTTCCTATATTTATCTCTATCTAGACAGTTGGTATCTGAAATTTTAAGTCTCTTTAATTCCTCTCTTATTAGCTTCGTGTATCCTCTCATGTTTTTGTAGCTAAACATTTTTTTAAAGATCTTCTCATTCAATCTTTCCTTCATCCTCTTCATGTCCCTATAGAACTTCAGCCTTCTGATTCTCATCTCGGTTTCCAGATCTTTGATTTTTCTGTAGATCTCTTCGTTAGATCTTAGCCTACCTTCTTGTGTTTTCCTGGGCTCATAGATTTTTCTTAAGATCCTTCTCTCTATTTTTAGCAGCTCTTCCAAGTTGGGTAAGCATGTGGTCTCCACCTCGTATAAAATCACAAGCCTTTATATAACTTTATTTTATGATAAAATCACGAGATGAAACTTAAAACCGATATGTTAATAAGAGTTCAGAAAAAATTGTGGAAATGGATAAATTTTTGTTTTTAAAATCGCTAACTTATTATAACTTTGGATTAAGAATACGTCTTCAAAGCACTGGATGTACTTCCTTGATAAATGATCACGTGCTAGGAAGTAATACATATCATCTACTAGCGTCCGGGTACGAAGGCCAGTTAAGGCTTTCCTCCTTGTCATGAAAGGGAAGATCTCTCCAGGACTACGCCCCAGTGTTTTCGGGTTTCCTCGATGCCTTGTTCGGCAGCTTTCTATCCTGTCAAAGAGGTGTGTTCCTTAAGTTGAGGAAAGTGAAATCGTCACCTGCGTGTATCTATTCAAACCATGAATTCACATGAAACCTGAATAATAGACAATCATATAAATAAATTATTATTAATATGAAACTAAATTCCATTTTATTTATAAATAATTTTAAAGGACTGTTTTATAACAGTAAAATTTTGACAAGAGATTAAATGTGAATTTTATGATATATTGGATTTTGTTTATTATAAATAACAGCCAACTTAAGCCGTAACAGTTTCAATTATAGAGATAGAGGAAGAAATACATTTAAACATGTAAATATATTTAAGTATTTGGGTAACAAGAAGTAAATAAATCTAGTATGAATGTGCAAGACCGAAACGTTTAATAAGGTATGAATGGGTAATCATTATTCTGAGAAGTTTGAGGTTCGGTTGGGTTTGAAACAAGGCGATTCTTTATCACTTATCTTATTTAATCTAACACTAGACTAAGTTATTAAAAATGTGATTCATACATTTAAAGAGTTTAACTTTAGGTGGTGAAATGCTGGTGCTTAGGTATACTGATAATTTGGTATAATTGGATGAGGAAAAGGAAACTATAAAACTAAATACAATTACGTTGATAAACTCTAGTAAGGAACTAGTTTTCAAAATAAATAAGGATAAAACAGGATAGGAAGAAATACATTTGAACAGGTAGATAGGTTCAAGTATTTAATTTCTACGGAAACTGAGAAAAACCGAAAGTGATGAGGAAATAGAAGAGAGATTATTTTTCAAATTGTTTACATGGCGGTTTAGGTCCGGAAAAAGTTAGAATTTGAAAAACTATTACCCTTAATTCGATTACTTAATTGAGGAACGTCTTAAGGCTTTTGAAAATAAAGTATTGCGTAAAATATTCGGACTGAAGAAGGATGAATTAACTGAAGGCAGAATAAACTGGACTCGATAATAATTCAAATTATAACATTGCGGCGAATAAGATGGACTGGTAAGATTGTAGGGCTTAGTTACGAACGTATACATAATAAAAAGTGGACATATGAACGTCCGAGGGGTAGACCTAAACATAAGTGGGATGATTGCGTCAAGACTAATCTTTTCGATTCGGGTTTGGACTTCAGTAGTTGCGTGCAAAAAACAATTAGTGGTATCGGCACCTTCGGTTTCGCTAAGCCTTCTCTTAGAAAGGACTTCAATAATTAAGTCTAAAACTTAAGGTGGAGTTAATGTCCCATTTTTGGGATTGATGAAAGAAATTTATTCATGAAGTTTATCAATTGGGAAAGTTTATCCATCATTTATGTTACGACATACTTCTAAATAAAGACCTGTTATCTAAATCAAAGAACCGTAAGTCCCAAATAGCTGCTTAATGAAGCGCTCTCTATCAAAGCCAGAGGCTGATGGAAGAAGATACAACGACCATTATACAATAAGTAGAACACGACACCTATAGCTTTCGACACAATGGAATCCGTTAATTAGTATTCGATACCGCTGTTAGCAGTTGCGCAAGTCATGGAGCACAGGTAAGAAAAGAATCTCGGATGAAAAAAGGTGTAGTCCGCACGCACGTGTTGGCCCACATCTTGTTGCCACAGTGGTCAGCAAGCAGAACGCCAATCGTTCCAATGTTCTTATTGAAGATTCGGTTTGGGCCTGCTGCGGTTTTGTCAACCAGAAATTCGTCACAGTAAAATCTTTGATAATGTTATATCACCATACCTTCTTCTCTTAGCAACAGATAACAACAAATTCTTTTCCTATCTCTTGCTGTGACCTGAGAATTAGGTACGCGTGTTAACACATAACTAAACACAAAAGTTTATGATATGAGCAAAGATACATTTGCACACATCTAGCAACACCAAAAAATATATTTTTTAATATAAGAACTAAATACGTAACTTGAATAAATATTTCATTAAGTACATATGAATTCTTTAATAGAAAATAAAATTTAATAGAAAAATACATTTATTTAAATTTAAATTTTAAGTTTGCCCCCCGAGGTGCCTAAAAAGAAGATGGCTTCGAGACCTTTTAATGTAAAAGTATTATTAATGTTATCAATGGGTAGTTTCTCTAAATGCCATTATTACTCCATTATAACCTTACATAAAATTTACTAGATTAATCTTAATGTGAATATCGATAAACAGATAAAAAGGTTTGTCACGTTTAATTTTAATTTAATTAAAACTAAATTTAATTTTTTTAAAATTACAATTTAATTTTTAAATTTGTTTTAAAAATGTGTGATATGTATATATACCACTTTGTCATTCCCTGTAAATACAGTAATACAGTAAGGAGTAGTAGAGTTCTGGAAGAGCGACCATCATTGCGCTTTATCTCTGGATTCCCCAGCTTCCGATTTCACGGCTAAGGAGAAAAATATTCCATTAGAGGACCCACTACAAGAAATAGCTACGTGCCCTGGAGGAATTCCTGTCGCCGTTTTTTCTGCCAACCCGTTCCTTGTAAATAAGAAGCAATATGCGGTACTGGCTTCCGTTGCTGAAGTTGGTCCTTTCATAGTTGGAATAGCTTGTCTATCCAAGTGATAATAAATAAAGAAACAAATTCTTTGCAAATTTCATTTGATTTTTAGTTCTTTTAAACTAATATATGTCTTCGAGTTGCCAGAATGAATAGTTTTAATATTTTAAAAAAAGGATTCTATGAATTTTTATCGTTGTATTATCGGCTAAGACACAGATGAAAAGTTAGCACTGAATCTCTGAGATTATCTCCTCAAATTAATATCGATATTTCAATTAATAATTTCACAATTTAGGACCTAAGCAGCCTTTAAGTGGGAATTATTTCTTGGGGCAACAATGAAATAATTTTTGATGGATTGCATATTTAGGTGGGAATCAAACCTATCACATGCACTATTCTGACCTAAGCCCCAAAATGCTTAATATCAAGACTTCAAAAAAAAAATTCACATAAATTCGGGGAAATGTCTCAATGTTAGTATCCTCTCGTAAAATGTTTTATTTAAAATGAAACAAAACAGCCCTCTGTTTTATATTAGATATACAAATCATTTATATCAATTGACGATAAAATACTCTTCCAAACTAATTTTTTTTTAATAAGTTTTGTAATTTTTGTTTAATTTATATTTATATAGGTTTTAGAAATGATGAATGGATGGGCAACTAACATTAACAATTTGTGTAGACGTTAACAGACTTGTTTCGGTGGTATAGCTGCAAATTACATAACATAAAAAATCAGTGAAGACTAAATTGACTTTATTCTAACATATTTACAAGAACTACATGTTACTGTTACTAGTCTCTATCTAATAACCTCTCTTACTTAGCTATCTAGTCTAGGAAATATATATAAACACTTAAGAAGAGGGGGTAGGAGAAATAGTGAAATAGGAGAAGGGGTTTGGACCAATCAGATAATTTAGGAAATATCTGGAAGGGGGAGGGGAAGGCGTGAATTAAACAGGGTGGCCCGCCTTCCAAGAAATTGGAATGACCCAAGGACTCGTGAGAACTGACTTACATGTGTTAACCATAAAATAGTTAGACTGATACAAGTCCATTGTGAGATGGCAGCTTGTACCTGTTTAAGTGTCAACCCTTGCTTTTTCTTTTACATTGGTATAGAAAACCAAAGAAAGGTCACTTCCTCTATGGTCAGTGTCTGTCGAAATGTGCCAGATGTCTATAGTTTATACTATATAGTTTATAATGATAGTCTATTTATAATAATAGCAGTTAAATAATATAGCGTTCGTTAACTTGCATAATTCCTTTCGTTCGTATTTAAGAATTCTTCATTCAGACTATAAAGTCGACGGCGTAATGTATTCCAAGCTAAACCACGTCTCCTTCTTCAGTTAAAATGATTTTTAGGAAACAGAAGAAGCAAAGAACCTAGTCATAGCCTTAGATATCTTTAGTAGGCAACTTTTTGAACGCCTTACAACGAGACAAGCTGAATGTTACTTGACGCTCTGTCCGTGATTGTTACGGGATTAACCGTTTGGTACTAGAGGCCTATGCCCGTACCCGTCTAGGAATAAACTGTCAATGGGTTAAACTGTCACCTAAGTTGTGAATAAGGTTGAGAAGCATAACTGGCTAGCGTTCGTAATATAAAAGTAAACCATTTCTTTAAATCGATATTAGTATATATATATCTATATCTATATATAATACATGAAAGATGAAGCAGCAGACAGTTAGCTATTGAGGCCAGAGCTAATTACAAATACAGTTACGGGCTTATCGAGCGAGGAAGTGCATCGTCTCATTAATTGAACGATTAAATCTGCAATAGCTCCCGATTATATTCAACTCGCTGCATTAACAGGTGCACTTATTAACCTATGAATAATACATCAACTAATTAGCAATAGCTGGTTACAGATGATCACCCTAAATGGAACGATGAAGTGGACTGGCTAGAGTGCTCGAAGTGAAGCCATACCAAGAGTAACTCGGATGATCATTCCAGTCCATCGTCCCATTTCTTGACGATGTAATGCTGGTTGTAATACTCAAGTATATCACGTAGACATGTTCTGGTTTTCAACAAGGCTTTGTAAATCGATAGAATAATATATTATTGGTTCGTTAGTTTTTAACACTTTCAACTAAACTATTTTACCAACTTTTTTTTTGGTTTTGTACTTTTATGGATGTTATTCTCTGAATATATATAATTTTTAAATTTGATATTAGAAGCAACATTTCGATTTTATATTATTTATTCTTTGTTATCTACTTTAATATTATAATATTATTTTACATTTTATTTATAGTATTCCAAATGGATGTTTAGGTATTAATTAAAAAATTATAAATATAAACTTTTAACATTATGTTCTTTTAATTGTCAATTATATTTATATTTTTTCAATTTATTAATAGAATTTACATTTTAATGTTGTATTATTTCTTTGTTTGCATTCTACTCTCTAACTACAATTATTTTAACCTGCATTGTATTACAAATGGCTTTTATTCATTAATAGTTTGTAAATATGGACTTTTAACATTATTCGCTCTTAATGCACCTTTAACAGATTATCTTTCGGCGTTAAAAAAAAACCTACTTAACATATATAAAATTGAAAAAATTATCAACATAAAACAGAAAGTATTTGCAGAAGAAAGAAAAAGACAAAACTTGTCAAAAAGTTAAACGAATGAATTAGTTAATAAAATTAATAAGAAAGATAGACTATAATAGTTAATATTTACTAAAATATTTTGGAGTAAAAACAAATTCAGAAGAAACGTTGATTAATAAAAAGAGTAATAAATATTGTTGTTAGAAGATACATTTTGATTTCATATTCCTTTTATATCATATTATATGTTAATATTAATAATCTAATGGCTAGTTTACCCCTGCGAGAACTCCCGCATTGGATATGTTTTCATCTTCTCTTAAATTCATTCACAATATAAGCGACAAACAACATAATATTATCAAGAAAGTCCATGGAATCTTGTGGGCCAGCAGAATCAATCAACTTTCCAATTTCCAGACGTATCCCTTACCTCATTCCCTATTACAATGCATTTGAAATACAGTAAAAGGAGATTCCACCCATTATTGTTACCTACTCCCAAGTATCAAACCCTATACACCCATAGAGCTTAGGAGAAACAAAAAATCAGAAAGAAAATCACAGTGTTTGTGTCATAAGAAATTTCGCTCCCCCCCCCTGAATATACAAATATCACTTCGGTTTTACAGTTAAGATTTAGCTATCTATAAATTTATATTAAACTTGAATTCTACTCGCATGAGTCTTGATAGTTAAGCCATACATAAATTGATGATTTAGGCAGGCAACGAATTTTTGGTGAGAACTCGCAGGTCTGAGTAATTTGAGGTAAGGAAATTGGAAATCGATTGAGTCGTTCGCTAAAAAACAGTTAAATATTCTGAAACAGGCAGACTTATGATATTTACCAGAGTATTTTTACAATATTTCAGCTTAAATTGTTCTAAATATTCTTGTAATATCACTGTGTTCATAAAACCTATGAATTGGTTACGTCATTATTTAAAAATATTGTTATATAAGCATTAAAGGACAAACTAAACCCGATTTGGATTGAAAAAAATAAAAAAAAAGGATCTTGAGATCGACTTGTTTCAAAACATTAACTATATCTAGTTGGATAACAACTTTGGGCTTATTAATATTATCATATAACAATATATGGTATATAATAACAAATAATATATTCTGTGGAAATACAGACAAAAGATCGTGAAGTAGACTACGGGGCTCTGGAAGGCAAACCCGCAGCATAAGGCAGTACAACCGAAAAGCATCTCTCTCATTAAGGCGCTAGCTGCCTATACCAACTGAACTATAGTTTAATATTATACTGTTCCCAGCGTTTCTTATATTTAATTTTAATCCCATCATTTAAAGAATAAGAAATTACAATAAACATATCCTAATTGAGGCCTCCGTTACTAAAAAAAAAAAATAAAATATAGCTACATAATATTATTACTTTATATGAATTATGTTATCAGTTTAACGGTTTTTTCACCTAATTTTTCAAAATTCAATTTTTTGTAAAATAAATATTACACTGTAGCCGTGAGTAGACCATGTGGGTTCTGGAGCCCTCTTAGAGTCCCTCAGCCAACTGAATGGGGTACCCTTAATTGGGTAAAAATCGGGCAGTCGAGCGAGATTCAGACCAGATCACCTCCTTGCACAAACGTTGGTCTGTCTGACCCTTGATATATTTTTACATTTTTTTTTTTTTTAAGTGAAACTGCTTAAAGCGCATTTGAGTAAATAGCTATGGAACCGACCAAAAGTGAAATGCTTCTCATAAAATATTTATTAATTAAAAAAAGGATTTATATATTCAATTATGTATTCTATTTATATATTATAATCTCATTTAAGATGAACATATTACGAACGCGATTAGAGCCTTCTTACCTCTGTCAAGAATACTGAAATCCCGAAAAATCTCTAAACATCTGCAACTAAGGGTGTACATTGCCATGATAAAGCCTGCTCTCATATATATGGCTGCGAGACCTGCGCTCTAACAGACTCCCTAGAAAGCAGAATCAAGAGATTTGGACGGAAAGAGCGATCTGGGATCAGATCCTTGACGTATTGTGGAGAACTAACAGTGAACTGCTTCTTGTAGTCACTATCTCATGATATGAAGGCAAAGAGGTTAGGATGGGCGGGATGTGTGGCTCGAAGCAATCCATTAGGACGCCTCTACTCAACAATGAATGTCAGTACATATGGCAAGAGACCAGGTGGGAGGCCCAGATGGATAGATAGAATCAAGAAAGATGCGAATGAGCTGCATGCTGCAAACTGTAAAGCAATAGACCAAGATCGGCAAGCGTGGGGCCAAGATTCGGCGTCCAAAGATCTACAAGGCCTTACAGGCAATAACAGGTAAATCCAACCGAAAAAACAACAACAACAACGCATTTAATTATAGATATTATTCCGTATTATTATTAGTTTGTTATTATTCCGAGATAGTAACACCACCCTTATAATAAAAATAATTGTTATAATTAAATCTTTGAACGCTTTTCAGTCCCATTATATGCCAATAAAGCTCCACATTTTGACATTTTTTTTCAGCTTATTCTTCAAAGTTCGTGAAATATAAAAGCATCCACAAGCATGAACTTGTCAAAAAAACTATTCTGGCATGTACCTGCGCAGAATTTTTTATTATGTATACGGTTACTGTTTGGTTCCTATAATTGCACCTATAGGCTGTAGAGTGATGCTATAAAGCATTCCTCAATAAATGACCTATGTATCATAATAAGAGTTTTTACAATTTGACTGTTAGTCTTTTATTTCTAGTTTAGTGTTTTAAATTTGTTTTACATGACTCCTTTTATTGATCGTGAAAGACTAGAGAGATGATCCTAAACCGAGTAGTAGTATCGATACCTCAATGCCTAATCTTTAAGAGCACTGAAGCAAGATAATTCACCAACTACCTTTGATCTAACCATCCGTAACTTGGAGACAGTTCGTGCGTAGCCATTACTCTCCTTCCATTGTATCCACTGCCATTTATATCGTGACCGGTGGCAGTGGCAACGCTCTCAAACTATTATTGCAGAACTTAATACAGTAAATTATATCTAATTGAAGAGAATGATGAAAAACTTTGTTAAGAATAAGTATAATAAATCGGGATATTACCTCAACAATATGAAAAATAATATTAAATATGAAAAAACAAAATATAACTGATAAAATTAATTGCCATAGTTGTGAAGAGGTACACCTTGGCGAAAACTCCAAAATAATAAAAATTAGTACTGAACAACATAAGCGTAATTATAAAAACTTTGACAAAATTACACTACAATACTGATCCAACATATCATTAAACTAAAACATAATTTCAATTTTAAAAATCCTGAAATTTTGGAAATGGTTAATCACACTAAAAATAAGAAAATTACTAAAGCTATATACATAAATAAAAAAAAAAATGATAATGCAATTAATTTTAAGACTGACACTAGTAATTTAAGTGCACATTATTTAGATATTATAAATCATTTAGAAATATAAATACATAAACATCGGTATAGAATAATGTTGTATACATTTTAATTATAGTAGTGTTGCATTTAAAAAAGATTTTAATAATTTTTACGCTCCGCATTACTGCGAAGAATCCAGATAGCATTTCACATTTCAGGCCTACGCTATTTTACATGGAAAGTATTGAAGGTGTAAACAAATATGCTCATTTATATTTTTAGGGATATTGATTACGGAATTTAGGTTTATGAACTTCAATTTTTACCGGAATCATATAACAAAAAGTAAAAAACTCTTTTTTTTTATGTGCACGAATGTCTCGCTTAATTTTACTAAAATTTATTTTTGTCTGAAGCATCGTTTAGGTTCAAACACTCTTATTTCAAACAATCTTATGGGTGAAAAATGAGAATAAGAAATGTAGTTTAGAGAAATATTTTGGAGAGCTCCGGAAAATTGCACATTTATGTTTTTGAGTGTGTTGACCAACCTCGTTTTTTTTGGAAGTATAAAAATAAAAATATAATTATTCTTTTTTGCTTATAACTTGAAAAGTGTGGCTTGTATTATGCATTAATTTATTCTGGATTAAAGAAGAGAAAATGACTTTAAATTTTAGTTCTAACGATAAAAAAAACAAAACATTTTAAATATATGGTTCATTTTCACTAATTAAATATCAAATTAACCGCCATAATAAATATTATAATGGCTGTATCAAATCATAACGGTGTGCAAGTCATTACATGCTTTACTGACCACTCCTCAACCATAATTTACAAGTTAATCAAGATACCCCGTTAGCAAAATAATAAGGTATTCTTCAATATGCATCATATAAAAAATATATAAGCTTTTAGTTAGTCGATTTATTTTAAATATTAAGTCGAAAATCGGGGGTTAAAAGATTCTTGAGTGACGGAGTAGAATGTTAAAAATATAAATCTGAAGAAAAAATTTAAATTGGAGGCTGCAGATGACCAAGTGAGTTACGGCATCGCCTTAGGAACCTCGAGTCTGGAGTGCCACAGGTTCGAATCCAGCCTAAGAGGTTGACTTTTATTTCGTGACGGGAACATTGAACAAATTATAACATTCTCACTCTGGCTAAATAAGTTGGTAACGTATAGGATGATTGTGGGTAACATTCATGCCTTAAGTTGGAGAGCATAAGGACCTTAAACCGCAAATAAAATGAAAACTTTCATATTTTAGTTAAAATAATTTTATCTAATTATTTATAGTTATTCTTAAATTTATGTAGCTGTTATTGCAGGGTTGCATGAACTTGCCATTTTTTCTATAATTAAATTAATTACTTACTTTATTCCAGTATCATTAGATCTAAGTGTTGTTTCATATCCATACTAACCTGCAAAGAAGAAAAAATATAAAGTTAATAAATTTCCAATAAGCAAAAAAACTTTAGTATAGTTTAAAAAATAAACAAATAAATTTATTAGGTATCAATCAGAAAGACTAAGGGAATAAAAACCTTACGAAGCACATTAATTTAACAATTTTTAATTTAAAAGTATATAATAAGAAATGGGAGTGGGTAGCTCACTGATAAGGCACTGTGCTACTAACTCGAAGGACCCAGGATTCCAAAAGATTCGAATCCGGCTGTGGAAGATTAATTATTTTCTGTGTCACTGTGGATTCGGAAGCCCTCCGGGGTCCATCCAGTCTCATAAATTAGGGAGATATCTGGCGGTCGAGCGTGATTCTGATCAAATCACCTCCTTGCACAACCGTTGGTCTATTAACAGTATTTCCTTACAAAGTACTGCAACCCTCGCCCTTATGGGTTTGGGGTATTTATCTAAAGATTTATTTTTTTTTAAATAATAAAAAAAAATTATGATAGTTTTATTCTTTAAATTCACATAATTATTTCAAATTTTCGTAACCTTTCAATAAATAGTAATTAGTTAATTAAGTTAATAATAAATTTTAAATTCTCCTTATTTCTAATTGTTTATTTACCAACGTCATTTTTGTATCCATGGAAAATTTTTATGACCTCTGATTTTGGTGCCAAATATATATAAAAAAAAAAAAATCTGTCCAGTAGACATGGGGGAAAATAACCGAAGATGGCGGACGGGCAGATATTTTTTTCTTTCAGATAGTAAAAAAAAAATTTAATTTTTCAAGGCTCTCCAAACTAGATCCAATCCTCTTTCATTCTATATAGCTCAAATAATTCTTACACGAATAATAATTTATTCCCAAAGTAGATGGTAAACAGGTTATGAAATAGATACTTGATTTTGAAAGCTATTAGAAAGTAACGGAATGGACAATTTGAAAGCGAATACAATACTGCTAGTAATGATAGTTCAGAAAGGTTAGATAGGGGACTTTCGCCTCTAACCTTGTCATTGTCATTGATGGAGTCAAATAATCCCTATAAATCTCATTATAACGATTTTGTTTATTATCTTAGAAGAAAGTTTTTTAAGAAATATAAGGTATTTTACTAAATTAAAAATGTATAAATAATATTTCAACAGCTATCCTTTACAAATAGAGATGATAATATTGCAGTAAAATAAAACCTTATTCTTATTGGAAAAAGATAGTTAAACGTATGAAGAGGGTAGGAAGATAGCCCGATTGGGGTCAATAAAGGTAAAAAATAGAAAATGAAATATTTAATGTTAACCAACGTTTTGTCCCATTTTGCTTCTTTAGGCTAAGTGAAAACAATTTAAAATGTGGCAAGAAAATTAGAATAAATACACAAAGGGAGTAAAACAAATTTATATAAAAATATTTTTAGAAAACAGAGAGAAAAAAAGTCAAATTAAGTTTGCCAATGCTCAACTCCGTAAGTCTAAATAGGCGTCATTATATTAATGTAAATGAGTATAATGGAGTAATTGGGAAGTTTATAGGATTGTTTATTTACAGTTTGTAGCCGAGGGTGTTGAAGTGAAAACTTAGACACCTTGAGTCTAACTTTGTGGTGGCCCCACAGGATGAAAACTTGACCCTCCCACTATGATCTTGTGTGAGGATTCCAGGGCTAACAAGAGTAACATTATTAAATGAAACTGTAGGGCAGTTGTTAGGTTACGGCGAAGGGTGAAGGTGATTTGATGGGATTTATTTGAATTTATCTTCATCATCCAATTACGACACCATTCTTCGAGGGCTGTGATGTGGGATTGGAGAGTTTGGGATAAAATTAATGGTTTATTATTATCTGCGAGCACGAGCACACATGTGTCATCGGCATATGTGGTGAGGATAGTGTTAGGATTGGCTGGAATGTCAGCTGTATGGACGGTGTAGAGGATGGGACCAAGGATACTACTTTGAGAAAAGAATCAAATCTAAGTTCAGAATTAGTAATATATGAGAAAAATATTTTTCTGTTCTATTGCTATTACATTTGATGATAGTTCTCCGGCAAGGTCTACTATACCTGTGGTATTTTATGTGAGGGTAGCTCCACTATCATTGCATGTTCTGCCAACTATCACGCCATATCTAGTGCGAAAGCGCTGCGATGATAGTAAATGCTATCACGATGACAACTATCATACAGCTATACTATGGCAGTAGCTGCTATGGATACACTATCTGTTACTATCTTATATTTACATAAATGCTCTCCTATTATTAATTATCATAGTCTGTTATTAAAGCTAGATATTTATAGCCGCCTTTATGCGTTGCAGAACGATGATGGCTCAACAAAGGGGCAGCGCTGCAGCAGGACCGTTATAACTACTTCCCATTAAGGCTACACAATGATTTGCCATAGCCAGTCATTTGAGGGCTTCTACTCACAGTAATTAGCAGAACGATGTTAATTGTCTGGGTTAATTATCCACGTGGGTGGTTCTTCTCGTGCCGAACAACTTACTGTTGTGGCTGTGGGCCAATGTCAACCTACCAAAACGGTGACTTCTTAATTTATTTTTGGGTATAGGGTAGATGAATCAGTTTCATATACCGTTATAATAGTTGAGATATAGAATAAAAAATTGCTTCAATTTCAGAAATTGGGGAATTTGAATTACCAATAAGTTTAAAGATTCATTTTTCACCTTTTTTATTTTATTTTTTTTAAAGTTTCCAATTTTTTTTTTCGATCCCTCTAAAACAGAAAAGATACAGTGAATTAGTGAGTGTTTTCTGTGAAAAAGGAATAAATCGTGTAGGGTATTGCCTTTTACTACCTTTGGTATTTTAAGGTTACCTGTAATATTTATTTGTTACTTGTGAAATATTCATTCTAAATAGTACTATTTTTAAAAACCGGAGATGAGGGGCTAACTCGTGTTGTTTCGCATAGAAGATAGCGAAAATAAAAACATTAGTTATTAAAGACAACAGATAATGGTAAAATAATAAGAAAAACAGTCAGAAGTCGAAAAAGAAGGGAAAGGGGGTGCATCAGGAGATGGAGTTATGAGGTGATGTTGATAGGGTTTTTGGAACCTTTCCTGCCCTGCCACCTCGCAGGAAGGAGGGATGGAGTGATAGACTGGAATACTGGATTGAAGGAAGCAGGGAGACAGTCAAAGAATTTAATGTGTCTCCGTGTGATGTGTTGTACAGTTTCTAGCTGTAGTTCGTTATGAATGTGGGTCATGTTATGTCTTTCTAGGGATGTTCCTCGACATATCTTCTGTAGTGTACTGTTTTGGTATTGTTGTAGTGATTTCAGGGCTGTTGGGTAGAGAAAATGTAGTAGTGGTGCGCCGTGTAGGAGTGATGGTCGTAGTATTACTTTGTAGATGAGTAATTTGAGTCTGAGTGACAGCCATGGTGAGTAGATGAGGTGTTTAAGTTGGTATGATGTTGATTTGACGATTTGTATTCTGTTCTGTTTGTGTGCAGTTAAAGATAGATGTGTTTCTAGCTTAATGCCGAGGTATGTGAGATAAAGTTTCTGGATACAAGTATTTTACTTACGTAGTGTAACGAGGTTATCTCGATGCGGGGACGATAGGTAACCGATCGATTTGATCGGTCCGTTCGTGAACGATGTTTTTTTTGGATGAGTGTGAAAAAAATACATGTAAATATTTTGGTTACATTTTGCAAAAAAATAATTTTTTTTTGTTGCTGTTCTTTGTGGTTCGTTTCTTGGCCGGGAATCATGGAACAATACGATTCTTCGTCTGGATGTATTCAGACAAATGAAATCAGACTTTTTTAGTATTTTAGGAACGTTTTTCAAAAAAGTTTGCTTACTTTGCGTTTTAAATCATCCTTCAGATACTTTTTAATATATGTATAAACTATTAAATTTGCCTTTAAACGTTCAGTTTATATGTTTTTGATTCTGTTGTAAGGTTTAATGGCTACAACTGGTGCAAACAATATATATTAAACTATTTAAGTTTAAAATATTATTAAAAAAAAAAATAATTTATTTTTATTTTTGATAAAACCTAAAACTCTGATAGAGTTTTACCAACCTAAAGCAAGCATTGAAATGAAAGATATGAGTAAACTTAAATATGAATCTGAATAAATAACATTTCCACAAATTCTCACCCCATAGTCAAAATATGTTGAATATCATGATTAAACTCTGGACTAGATCACTCAAAATCAGAGAACATGACAATAGAAAAGGAGAATAAGCAATATATATATATAAAATTAAAAAATCCAAATTAAGTTTCGAAAATAAATTAATTATAGAATGGTCGCCGAATCCAAAAGATTGACTCACGGTGACAGTAACAGAATAAATAATTATCTGCCAGATTTGGAGCCAGGTTCTTGGAGTTAGTAGCACAATGCCTTACAGACTGAGCTACCCCTTTCCCTATACTTTATATAAACTATTTTTTTTTAGATTTAGTATTAAAGATTTAAGTGACTCCGGAAAGAGTCTCGGAGATACTCGTAACCATTCTCCATTCTGTTTCAAAAGCACATTAAAACATTTTTTTATGTGTTATTGTTAGCATTAAATAATGATAAATAGAGGTTGTTGCGAGAAAACTGGCTGACTCCAGACAAGGAGCTCTTAGAAGCAGGACAGGACAATAGCTTTTGGATGGAGAATAGGCTCCTTGCTATTATCCTGTCCCCTGGTTCCTTTATGTTGAGGACCCAGCTCCTTGGTCCAATCTATAATAGGCTCTTACCAGGACAATCCCTTCACAGCCAGTCACTCAAAATAGACAACTCACCAAGTTATAGACACTTTTAAATTACTATTTTTTTTTTTTTTTAGATGGCTATTATAAAATGAGTTTTAAAAATAAAAGATAAAATATTCATCATGTGTCAAGGCTCAACCACTGAGTGACGTACATAGGTCACGTGGGCAGTTCTGTGTTCTATAATATTTATTTAAACTTGAAATATCCTAAAACCAATGAATTAATCCATAAAGAAATAATTGTTACTAAAATAGGCTTCTTGCAAAAATTAAACCACATTTTATTTTTTAAAATTGTATAGAAATGTACTTAAACATACCCAAGTACTAAAACATATTCTTCTATGATGTATAAGACTCTGGGTCGGTTTACTAAATAGTATCTATGCCTTTCTACTAAATCAATGTTTTGTTTATTAATTGTGTTTTATATGACTTTCAGTTTTTGAACTATTTTTAAATTCTTACCATAAAACGATAATAAAACTACAAAACGAGTTTTTAAAATGTTATGTTTAGTTTAAGAGTACAAATCATATTAACAGAAAATTTTATTAACTGGTTTAAATTTCTACACCAGAGCACTCTGTTATACATACCCACGAATAACCATACATAATGCATCTTACTTTCAATCTTCTGTCTATTAAGAAATGTTAAAAATTAACCTACCATCACTCTTCAAGCCTAACCCTAAAAAAAAAAAAAAAATGATGAACCATAAAAATTACTCCAACGGAGGCTATGTTTACGTTGAGGTTAATAAGATTGTCTCCCATTGTAGTATAAATTTAAATAAAAGAAAGCCAGTGATTGGCTTATACTCTTCCCCGACTTTTCTGCCACGCCCCTGAAAGGCACACAAGGCCCTCTTTTATGCCTTCAATATTACTGCCAGCTTACCCTCTCAATCATAATGGATTATACTTCTTCAATCTTCAAGCGATGAACATATTTTTTTTTTAAACAGAAATACTGATTTACATAAACACAGATCGATGTAACAAAGCAACTGTACTATTATCCGTTAGTTGTATTGGATGAACCTCGTTTCCTGTAGAAGGAGACGATATAAGTTTTTTAGTTGGAAAAAATGAGTCATTAAAAAGTTTTTTGACTGATTTAAAATAGCCCATAGGCCCATGGTGATGCGGCGAACAAGAAGATAAACAACTATCCCAAATAATGTTTAGGTTAAGGTCACCAACGACAATAAAGCACGAGGCAGTGTCTCATTTCGATCACTGTCTGAAGTCACCTTCTCTTATGATTGAGAAAAGAAGCAGTGAAGAAGATTCTGCAAAAGTCTCATAAAAATAAATGAATAATAATAATAAAATAAAATAACTGAATTCAAGAAATAAACTTCAAACTGTCAAATTCCCAATGAAATATGTTTAAAAAAATTAAACAGATAAAAATAATTATGTATATTCCGAATACTTTCTGTTATCCAATTTTATCTAAATACAGTTGTAAATAGCAATAAATAAATAATAATAAAATATATCAATACATATATAGGCCAATTAGGAGATCGAAATATTAGCATACGTTTCGACCGATTCCGGGTAGAGAGCTAAAGACAGCAACCTGCTAACGCTCTAGTATTTAATTATGACTATCACTAATCGCTAATTAATTACTAAGCTGTCATTGGAAGCAGTTGATGTCACTCGCCTCAGGTGAAAAGGCGGTTTCTCTCTCCCACCAAATTACAGGGGTCACACTTTCTAACTGCCGCCAAAACCAATATTTACAGAGAATTATTGGGCCGTGCAGTTGTGTACTTTCCATCTCGGTAGTTCTAAGCTCATCCTCTTCAGCGAACAGGGGACTTTTCTTTAAGGCCCTAAAGAAAATATAACTTATTTTTTCTTTTATTTTTTTTTTAAAATTTATTTATTGACATTTACAACTGTACATAAAATACAACAAGTAAATTTGATGTAAGATCATAATGGTATGATACAGGCATGTAGAGAAATTACCCATTGGTAGGAAACATTTTTATATTATAAGGTCTCGAGGTCGTCTTCTTTCCATGCACCTCGGATGATTGACAGGAATGATAGAGGAAGCAAGGTTAGAAACTAGGGGTTAAGTTGTATGTATAATTAATCAGTTGTAAACTCAGTTTTAGTGGTTAAGGAGTTTATAATTAATACATTAAGGGAATTAATATATTAATATCAATATATTAATTGATAAATTTATAAAAGAAATGAATACATTAATAATGAGGTGTAGATAGTTGATCGTAGATTACTGATTGGAGTCACTTGCGAAAAACAGTTTTTAGCCATTCTTCTCCTCTTGACTCCCTGATGAAGACCTGAAAATCCGGCCGAAACGTATATTTCAAAAATCAGGCATAAATAAATATTTTTTTGTTTATTTGTGTTGTTCTTTGCTGACCGCAACCCACGACCATCTTCTCCAATCAATGAATACATTAATGTTTTGATTAAGAACACGTTTACATAGAACGTGGTGAGCTTTTTTTAAAGATGAGTCGTTAATCTGCGCAGCAATATATAGATATATATTTTATGTTAAATGCTTTATAAATATGGGTTATTAATCTATACAACTCTATAATGATGGGTCTTTAATCTATACAACTATACTAAGATGTGTTGTTAATTTGTATAACTTTTAAAGATGGATCGTTAATGTATTCAGGTACATAAAGATTTGTTGTTAATCTATACTGCTGTAGGCAAAATAAAAGCTATTAAGTTCCTTTTTTTTAAATGTACTGTTCTCCACCAACTACTAGTAATAACCGAAAAATATTTATGCTTAAAGAGGTTTTTTATAAAAGAAATCTTTAGACCAAGGGAATTTTTACAAAGGAATCTTTTAAATAAAGAATCTTTAATAACTCCTATCAAATAATTTTTAAAAAATGTAGTAAATAAGTGATCATATTTATATTTACATTGAAATTTGTTATTAAACAGAAATATGTTGTACTCGGATCTGTGTAATCTGTTTACAATTCAACTAATCGTAAGACTTAATTGTCTAATAAAACTATCTTAAAATTTAACAGTTCTTTAAAAATAAGCGTACATTAATTTCTTTTAACCGATTCTTATGTAAAAATGTTTCAAAAACCCAATGGTGAAAATTTTACATCTCTCTGGGGGTCCGTTGATCAGATATGGCAGATTTTCCAAATTGATTGCCCTATATTTTCAGTTTTATTACCAATAAATCCTTAATTATTAAAAGTTACTGAAATGTCATTATAAAATAATTTTAGAGCATTTAATGGTCTCCTATTTTTTTCCTTATAACGATGAATCATCATTTTGCGACATTACAACTGTTGAAGGTAGCGTTATTATCTTTTGGTAAGAAGAAACAATTTAAAAAAAAAATTAGTTGTCGATACATTGAGATTATTATTTGAAATGTGTAACTGCCCTGTAAGTTCAAAATGTTTTTAATGAATCATGACAAATCTATAACAGGCTGGTCTCCTTGGTAATGCGAAACGTTGGAGAATTGAAGTAAACTTAGTTGAGAGTAATGTGGATCAATCGAAGGTGTGTTATTAATATAAGACTAACTCTCAAACAATTAATAATTAAATATATTATATTAGAAAACTAATTACAAAAAGTGCCAAAAAGGGTACAATGCTTCTCCCTTTCCATAGAAGATGTTGGTGATGCTCTGTGGAGTTTTCGGTATTTGAAATGTAAATAGATGCGCTAAGGATTCCATTTGAATTTCAAAATGACGCTTAACCTTTGACCTGACTGGTTCAAGCTAAGGATACGATACGCCACCGATGACCTCTTCGCCTCTCACAGTCTAGTCTTCCATCCGATGTATCTAACCAGCCTCCACGAATACAAAGAAATAGGTGCTAGAAGGATATAATTATTTGCTAGGTCTTTTGAATAATGGTAATTATATTTTTGTTTGAGCACCGTAGTTGTGTATTTAAACGTTTCTTCATGATAGAAACATGGATCTACCTTAATAAAAAGTTGATCTACAGATAGGATTTATATTTATAATTTACATTATTACAATTATTTAAGTATCCGAGGTTAAGCGGCAGTAAACGTCCTCTGGGTCGACCGAATTGTGTTTATGTCAGGTTTTGATGGGTGTTATTGATTAAATGCCTCCCACCGAATTTAGGTAAATATTAAGAATTTTGTTAGCATATTTTTTTTTTCATCCCACGTCCTCCATTGTGGAATCATATAGCCATAGGGTGATAGTGTCAGGATTTATTTCTCGCTGCCATTACGAAATAAATATTTACTAACCCAGATAGGAGTCGAATCCACAACCTTCTGTGACACAACCACTCAGCTCTCAGGTCCTCCTGAGTTCTATTATTGTTATTATACAAAAGCCATTAATATTTTTATATTTTATAATTGTTAGTAATGGACTGTGTATAATATTTCAATTTAATTATTATAAACAGCTTTATTTTTTTGTTATTTTTTTTATTAGTAGGATTAATTTATACAATAAAAAATATTCAGAGGAAATATTTTTGTATACAATAATAAAAACTAAAAAAAAAAAAGTCTGCGTGGAGCAGTGGTAAGGCACTGTGCCACCAACTCCTGGGTTCTAATCCGGCTGTGGAAGATAATTATTTACTCTGTTAATGTAACTGGGAGACAACCCTGTGGGTTCAGGAAACCTAGTTAAACCCTTAATTGGGTTAACATCTATCAGTCAAGCATGAATCTGACCAAATTCTTTCTTGTACAGTCATTGGTCAAGTAAAAGTACAAAGTAAGTAAAAAGTAGTTTGGAAGTAAAAGTACTTCCATACAAATTTGTTCACCCATTACTCTTCATGGGTTGTTGCCGCATAGATTTTATATATATATATATATATATTTTTACAACGTTTCGGTCCTACATTGGCCAATTTCATACATTTTTACTTTATGCACTTACAACTAAGCTCATAAATGCAACGTAAAAGTACTTGTATAAGTATACGTATATATAAAATATATTTATGATATTTCTGGATTTTCTCTTTAGGAAGTCTGGTAAGTCAATTCAATAAAAATGTTTTGAGGTTAAACAACTTTTAATTTGAAAGTAATTTATTTTAAATTAACATATTGTAGCACAACGTTTCGGGACCACTGTCCCATATTCATGTACTTTAAAAACCTACAAACAACAACAATCCACTATAATAACAATCTTCATCTATATGTATTATAATTCATACAATTATATTCACCTCATAATTAGTCAAAAATTTGAATTTCATAAAGTAAATCTTGTCATGTCTACATTGCTTTACACTGTTCTCACTTTTTTATCATTACTTATTGGTGCATTCTTCCCCTCTCTTTAGCAAAACCATTGCTCTATATTTCTTGTAACCTCTTTGGACTTTATCTCATGTCCAGTGTGCTCTTTGGTTACCTCCCTATTTATATGTCCTGCTTTGTATTTTAAATTAAACTTAGTGATTTTTTCTATTTCATTTCTTCTGATTTTTATGTTTATATTTTGAGTCTATTCATAACGTCGGGGTAATGTGTATTTAAGTGTTTAGTGTCAGTTATGTAGTTTACTGTGTTTTGTATGTTTTTTGTTATCTGTATGGGTTCCAGAAATCTTCTGCTTTTTGTGTTTTGAGCTGTATCTATTATTTTAGGGTTTTCAAAGTTGAATTCATGGTTCAATTTTATGCTGTGGTAGGCCAGAACTGTGTAATTTATATTTTTAACATTTCTACAATTGGTTGCATGTTGCTTAATTCTTGTATATATATAATATATTTATGATAAGTTTTTTTTTTAACATAAAAAATCTGAATTTAATGTGGTTTATTTTTTTCATTAATAGTTTAATTCTCTCTTAATTGTTTTAATTTCTCTAAAATCAAATAAATAATTCCTCTTACAACAAAAAATTAATAAATAAATATTGTGTTAAAATCAATAGAAGCATTCTATTGTGAGTGAACGATGGGTGAAATCGACGCATTCCTCCGCGACAACCCTTTGATGCAATTTGACGCAGAGGAATTTCATGGAAATCAACTCCTGACCTTACTCAAAGTTGCATGGCAATGTGTTCCATTGTTGGAGTTTGTCTCCTTTGTCATGCGCTGCTAAAATGTAGAGGAGTAGAAAGTAGGGCGCTGTTAGGTGGAGAATACATTACGTAGTTAACTTTAGACAGAGGGTGAGGATAAATTAATTTTAATTTTTTCAAATTGGCTCTTACAATATTGATTGAAATTAGTGAATCAATGATCAATTACGTTCTGATTAATATCAGATAGGATTTATCCCCATTGAAATTGATTGATAGGGCTTATGTGCCAAATTTTTAAAAACATCTTTCTATAAAGAACATTTTATTTTGTAAAAAAAAAATAAACAATTCTCATTGTTATTGTTTAAATAATATACAATGTATAAATACAAAATATTAAAGTATATTATGAATAAATAAATATATCTAAATCCGATTCCAACAGGAAATTCCAAAACAACACGATATCTTCTGATCCCTCGAAAATAAAACATGAATTAATAAATTGCATTACATAACTATAACATAAATCCAATTAAATACAACTTTTTTCTACCCTTGGTACTTGAAGGTATACAGTGAAATACTTATCTGAGGTTTTGATGTGTCCATTCTGTAAGAGTTTTACCAAACTATTTGGAGTAAGGTCCCTCCACATGATGATAACAAAATTGAAGAACAAATAATAATTAAAGAATAAAGATAATTAATAAATAATTAAATGATAATAATAGTTAAGAGATAGAAGTCGAAAAATAGTAGGGGAGGGATAGAAGTGTTACTTGTGCAAGTCGGTGATTTGGTCAGAATCACGCTTAACCGCCAGATTTTTACCCAATTTATGAGGCTGGGTGGACTCCAAGGGCTCCAGGACCCACATGGTTGACTCACGGCTACAGTGTAAAAACAATTTTCTGCCCAACCGGATTCCAACCCGGGTCCTTGGAGTTAGTAGTATCGTTCCTTACATGGTAAGTATAATATAATAAATATAAGTATAATATAATAAATATTACCGTAGATTTGGGTAAGTAACGGAAAGAAAAAAAATAAAACTTTGAAATAAAAAGAGAAAAACGTAATAATTATGAAGTTTAATCGATATTTGATTTAAATTTTCGAGGACACTAGGGCGACCTACCTACAATTATCAGGTAACTTTGCTAACCTGGTTAACAAAACTGTAGATTCATAAATACGGGTCGTTTCCATGACAATTTTAGCTATTAGTATCAAATATAGCTAATTTTTGCCTCTCTCTGACCACAAACAGGTCCCTTAGTTACTAAACTCATAGACAACACTTAGTTATACCGGGGATTGGTGCAACTGGCTCTAAATTTAAATAGATGAATTGCAATATATTCTCGTTCAAGGTGACCTATATAACTAGATTAGACCCACATAACTGGATTCAGTTAGAGTTTACGTAATATAGAATCCTTTCTCGCGTTGTAATAGAATAAAACGAAAGAAAAAAGTTTAAACGACGAGATGAGGCGGCAACTGATACTTCCTAAACAAAAAGCGATCCTTGCTAGCGTTCCCTAGGATACGGTTACAGGCAGACGTTACGGCCAGTTGTTACATGATATTACAAACCTATTGTTTGATTTCCTTGCCCGATATATTTTACAAAGGATCCGTTCAAAGGTAAATAAATCCAGGAAACGGTTGCTTTTATTTACAGTACCTTAAGAGGAAATCTAAACTGTAGGGAATTGTATTTGTACCGGCTCATAAAGAAACAAGAGTTACAAAATAAAAAAACAAATAATGAAGAAATAGGAAGGTATCACTCTGGGGAATGAATCCTCAAATCCAAATACTTATATAATTTATTTAGAATTAACTGGCACTTCATATTATTTTAGTGAAAAGAGATAGCTGATTTAATATATTTATAAGTTGCTATTCCTCATTTGTATTGTGTTGGTATAAGTATTGAATTATAAAATAAGTTCGTAGCGTTTTTCAATATTTCAATTTGATCCTCTCTGTGTTTATAAAATGATGTTTACTTGGTCAATAATGTTTAAATATGTTAAAAAAGGATTAGTTAAGGTGCTTTTATGCAACCTTATCTTTAAGTGGTATTTTGCTTGCTCAAAATGGAAGTGAAAAAAAAAATTCATTTTCGTTATTTAATGATTTTACAATTCCGCATAAGAAAATCCGCTGTACAGACAGTTAACAAAATTTGTAGTATGTATGGTGATAATGCTTTAGGAGAAAGCACCGTCCGTAAGTGGTTTGTTCGGTTCAGAATCGGAAATTTTGACTTGGAAGGCGCAAAGCGCTCGCGTCGTACTTCAACGGTCACAGACAATGCTCACTCTACGAAACGGGATATCGCAAAAACGCTTAACATATCTCATGCAAGTGTCTCATAATCGCAAAGGCATAGTTTTCCATCGCGATAACGCCCGTCCTCACGTGTCTTTGTAGACCCGGCAGAAATTATTGGAGTTTAGCTGAGATGTGATCCCCCACCCATTCTATTTACCAAACCTTTTCCCAACAGAGTTTCACTTATTTCGGGCCCTTTAAAACTCTCTTAACGAGAAACTACCCAGGACTGCAAAAACGCACATAGAGAAGTTCATTGTTCAAAAATCTTAGAAGTCCAGGGAGGACGAATTTAAAACAATACCTAAAAGTTGGGAACATGTAATAGATCAAAATGGGTCAATATAATTTATAAAAAATAATTACAAAAATCTGAAGTTTTTATTGAAATAATCGGTAAAAAACGCTACGAACTTATTTTACAACCCAATAAATAAAGAAATAGGAAGGTTTTACGCTGGATTGTAGGACTAATTCAAATTAATTAAGAATTTACATGGTAGAGTATATATTTTTAGGGAAAAGGATAGCTGATTGACATATATTTAAAGTAGGTAACTATTTTTATCGATTTCACCGATGACTTTGGTGCAAAAAAAATGGCCCAGTAGCTTAGGAGAAAAACTCAGATCGACTTTGTAGGGTAAACCAAAAATCTGACAAAAGTTCAACCCTTCATTGAGTTGTGGAAAAAGAAAAACTTGTGGTTGAGCATAGTTTCTGTTCAAATCTCCTTTTTATAACTGGCAGTCAAGAAACAGTTGGTCCTGGTCAGTGAGACGTTTATGTAGAGAAATTTCTGGTTCAATGGAATTGAATGAAAACTATCATTCTGGGAGGCGCCTCAGTTATACCATACCGCATGACAAAATATTCGTCTATCGAATAATTCATTAAAAACTGCAATTAAGATGACAAAAGATTTTCTGATTAATTTTGTCACCTCAAGACGTTTTTATCCTCAGATTATTTAATTAGCTTGCTCAATAAAATCCTTACATCAGCTGAATATATATAATCGAATATGTTTCTTAAAATAATTAACAAACAGATTTTTTAAATGGAATGGTTGGATTCTAAGTTTCTCAAGTATCAAAACGGTGTATTATTGAAAATAAGCCGACAAATGTTCGGGTTAACGCCATGATGCACCGTGCTCACTCGTACAGTAACAGTACAAAGGCTGAGTAATGATTTATACAAACATAATATACAAATAAAAGGTTTCAATTTTTATTTTTGTCTCGGAATGTTTCAAATAATATCTTGATTCTTTGAATCTCTGCCTGAGCTCTAGGTTTTTCCTCTTGTTTCTAATATTTCTTGCTTTCTTTACTTCCCAATCTCCATTTTTCTTCTTTTTTTCCAGACAGTAAATTAATTGCATCGGGAATTGCAAATGGAGTCAATTACATCAAGAAACAATCCATGAAGTTCCATTCCCAGTTACCGACAATTAAAGGAGCAGTGACGTACAACTTGAGAAACCCAACCTCAACCCAAAGACTGACGGTTGTATAAATTTTGTAGTTATCAATTTTATTATTGACATAACTGCCATTTTATTTATTTTCTCTTCGTCATTTTTTAAAATTAACCCCCCATTAGAGGGAAATTGTTTGTTTTTTTAATTCAAACTGTTATTGACTTGTTACTAACTTTACTTTTTCCAGAGGAACTATTTCAGGTTAGTGACGTATTGAACTGATCGTTCAGGATTGAGCCATTATCGAAATTGGTAACAGTGGCATGTGCTCTATTAATTTTTTTCATCTTGTTTGTTTTTGTTTTGGGAGCAAAGAGATATTTCCAGAAGAAACAGAAACTTCTAAAAGGCCGTTCGATTCCCGACAGGATCCAGTAAATCTGCAGCAAATTGGCCAATCGAAGGCCAGCCGCGAACGACATTGTCCTATTAGATGGGGTCGCAAGATTACACGCCTCTTAGGATCTACCGCTGCCTCTTCGATCTCTTCCAGTTTTCACTAGTAAAAGTACAAACTGTGGAAATATAAAAAAAATTAACTTTCAAGTTAATCTATATTATGATACAATTAATCGGTTCACTTTCATAATCAATCTATTGAAGGGGTAAAAAACTTTGAGTTTATAATATAATAAAATATAATAAATTTCAAATAACATAATGATAGCTAATCCTAGAAAAATAGACTGTAAATGAATTACGAAAACCAATACTCGACAATAATGTAAAATGGTATCGCCATAAATGATATACCAATTTGCTGTGAAACTAAGATTTGTATTACTTGTTCAATACTAAAACTCCGGTAACTTAGCAACTTGTTTCTGATCTTAAGATTTGTTAACGAGGTTACCAAGGTTACCTGTATCTGAGATAACTGCCAAATCCCGCAGTTCCTATCTTACTATTCTTTGGGTCCAATTAAATTTAAAATTGATTCTACAGCCAGATTTGACAGTCGAAATCGCAGGTTTCACTGTTCCCCAAAATTCAAGTCTGTAGGTCTAGATAGTTCTGAGGATAGTCTTTGTTCCGTTTAACGGAAAACTTGAAACAAATGAGGGCCACCCATGCTTTAAGCATTAGGCTACTTGTGGTTGCTGGTGTTACAACCACAAGTAGCCCCATGTGGCCGACATGACAAAACTCGCTAGCGAGTTGTGGCCTTTCTTTCTTCACTCTTATTCAGTAAAGAAAACCATGAGTGAGTTATGACATTTCCGAAGAGCCCTCCGGTAGCCGAGGAGAGGGTAAATAGAAGGAGGACAAGAAAAAGGAAGCATGCGTGCACCTTCCTTCTATATCTGATTCGTACCATCGCCATCCGTCATCTTCATCAATCTGCAATTTGATAACTCTTCAATCAAAATTGATTAACCTCAACCATAAATGTTTTATTACGGCCACCCTTCATACCAGTAGTTACAATAGATTTAGTATTAATAATCATATTCTCTCTTGTTCAACCAACCTCTAGATTGTTGGAGGCGCGCTTCATTCAGTCTTTTAAAGTGGAAGTTTGTTTTCTATTGAAATAGGGGTCCTGCTGAGTAGTCGATAGAGTTGGCTGAATCGTCTGTTAAGTTATGTAGCACAAATCTAAAGATCATGTACCGATCTGCCGTGGAATGTAGTTCGATTTCTTGTTTATTTAAAAGTTTCGCTCTGAGATAGGCCTGAGCTCTGCATAAGAATCAACCTAGATAGTTAAGCTATAATATAGCTTATTAAATATATCCATAATTTTTTTTATGTTAATTTCGTAGCATAGATTCATCTCATACTATTATTTTTTTTACAGGGATCTGAAAAAAAAATCGAGAATAATTGGTGAGGTGTGAATTTTCTCCTACACTATTACCTTACTCACATAGGAATAAAGTATTTTTATCCTAGATATGTTTAGCCTTCCATATCCCACGCTGACGTAATCGTTAATCGATATTCTACAATATTTACATCGCATTATTATATTATTTATTTTTTGCCTTCCTCAAATGAGCTGTAACCTAATGGTCAGCCAATGGCCTATCATTAAGTATATTTCTACAGACGTTTAGAAACCGATGCTGCAACATGGAAATATTTCCGTTAAATATTTTCCTAGCGGCGGCAATCGATTTGCTAATCTTGGCTACTGTGGTCGATCTTATGCAAGGGTCGATCTTATGGGTCATTCGAGAATAATTAGTAGAGACAATCGATTCTGTTTCATCATCATTATCTTCATTTATTTGAAGATCAACGTATCGTAAAATAAAATTATAATTAGACATTTTCCAATGCCATGCCTAATAAATGAGTTATGATTAATGACTACTTAAATTTAGATAAATAACATGGAACCTATAAAAAATAGAAACAGTTATTATCGGAGCAATAAGGTCTTAAGGAATTTTTGGTCCTGTTAAAAAAAAAAAAAAAAAAATCATTGGTAACAAAGCTCCTCATTTTTGTATCATTCATTTACAAGTGTTTTATTAATGATAAAAATCGCTAAAAAATGCCGAGGGAAGAGGATAATTTATTTTATTAAAAAGAATTAATACAAGCTCTCACAAATAAGTGAGAGGCATTAAGTATTAATGTTGGAATACTCATTCATACAATATATAAAAAGTAGAAGAAAAAAACAAAACAGAAATAATAACAATAGTACTCACTAAATTAAAAGTTAAAAATTAAATTTAAAATGATAATAATACAGAAAAATATATATAAAAGATAATACTATCTCGATTTGTATAAATAAAAATATGAATCTATTTCAAAAATATAATAAAATAAAACTAATCACATAATAAAAATAAAATAATTTACGTACAAAGCATTGCCATTTCCAATGGTGAAGATTTTATAGCCCAAATATGGATTTTTATTGACTATTATCATCACATATAAGGCCTACAAAATAGTAGCGTAAGTCTAAGGTACATGCACGAATTTTTATTAAAAAATAAAATAAAATTGAATAGTTATAAAAATAACATCCATGTAGTCTCACACTTTAAGATCTACGTTTCGGTTATTCCAGTCATTCTCAATGATCTATCAACTTATTTACAATATCACAGCTACACATTATCAGCAATACAATATTACAGTGTAATAGATATTGTAAACTAAATAATTATATACGTGAAATATTTATTGATTAATGATAAAATTTGACAAAGGCATAATAGCAATAAGTTGATAGATCCTGGATGGCCGAAACGTAGGAGTTAAAGAGTGAGACTATACGGATATTTTCTTTATAACTAATAAACCAGTGTTAATTATATATAAAATTAAATAGGTTTTTTTTTCACATGAAAACTTATTTAAACATATACTGAGGAAAATAAGGCTAGGAAGGATATTTTCTAATCATTAGCTAACATACGAGGGTTTTCCTCGATGCTTTTACTTTGTTTTTCTATTTTAGAAAACGAAATTATCCAATTGATAGATAACACCTTCAAAAAACGCCATGTCTTTCCTAAACTTCGTAGGAAACGAGTTACGTGATCCGCCATAGCTTTCTATCCAACGAACAGAGAGAGAAAAAATCTTGACAAGTGATGAAGAAAACTTTCCGGCTGACATGTCACATAGTTGTCATTAGTGAGCGAGTCGCGTGCGATGCGTCTTCGCTAACGTGGTGCCAATAGCTACCGACTTTCATGGTCATGGATGATATCTACTACATGTACTATACTTATGATATCTACTAGTATACTACTATACTTAAGATATCTACTAGTATACTATTACTTGGATTCTACTATACTTATGATACCACACTAGACGTGTTGAATTTTATGCCTGAGTTTTTAATGTAAAATATTGATTTCCTACAGGAAAACTACGTCAGAAACTATTAGACGTAACTATGCACTCAAATTAAAGCGAGTTTTTAATTTTTTAAAATTTATTTATCCACACTCACAACTGTAAATAATGATACATCCAGTAAATGTGATGTACTATAGTATGATACAGTCACATAGAGAAATCATTGGTACCACTCTAAAAACATTTTTATATTAGAAGGTCTAGAGGCCATCTTATTTTCAGGCGCCTCTGAGGATTGTCAGGAATGGAAGAAGTAGCGAGGTTAGAAACTAGTGGGTTTGAGTAGTAAAAACGAGTTGAATTTGCCATGATATAGTTCCAAATGATTATCTTCGTGGAAACAGTTTCAAAGATTTGCAGTAATAAACTTTCACGTTGATTTATCACTTTCTCGTATTTGAATAACTATATCTCTGGAATCATTTGATATATGGATTTATTTAGAAATTGAATTGAAGCTTGTTAAGAGCGTCAAAAAGTGGTGTATTATGATTATCATCGTAGGAGTAGCAGTTTCCAAAATATTTACCAAAGTGACTTTAAAATATGTAGATTTCCTGTTATCTGAAAGAATAAAAAATAGTTTTTTAAAAAATGTTTCTCCCGTAATATTAAACATTCAGTTTACTAGTAGTTAGTAGTTAGCTTAATACATCATACATTTTAATGATTATTTTGTTAAAAGTAACAGTTTCAAAGATATTTATTACAATATTTTTTTTTAAATATTTATTTATTGCTATTTACAACTGTACATTATATAATACATTTAGTAAATCTGATCTAAGTTAAATTGGAGTGTTACAGGCGTGTAGAGAAACTACCCATTGGTAGCACTCTAATGACATTTTACATTAGGGGTTCTCGTGGCCATCTTCTTTTCAGACGCCTCGGAGGATTGTCAGGAATGGGTTGCAGGGATGGAAGGTTAGAAACTAGGGGGTTTGAGTGTTTAGGGAGTATATAATGGAATGAGTGATATCTGGTTCGGTTACAATATATTAAAAGTAAAATGTTTATTTTGCATTATTTGAACAAGAAACTGGTATTTGAAACTGTATCTAAGGAAACATTAGGCGTATGAATATCTGGTAGCAACAAAATTGAAACTAGTAAATAGTAATAAAAGTAATTTATAATGATTACCTTCGTAGGAGTCAGTTTCCCAAAATGACTTATTATAGTCGATTTATTGTAATCAGAAAGAAAAAAATTATTATTTTTTCAAAACTATTTCTCTGGTACTATTAAACATTCTGTTGTTTAATATACCATATATATTTAGGATTATTTTCATAGAGGTATAAAAAATAAAGTGTCAGGAACTATTTATTAGACGAAACTATGCTCTCAAATTCAAGTGAATTAAATGTGCCATAATGTAGTTCGTAGAAGTAGAAGTTCCAAGATACTTTTTACAATAAAAAAGAATGTTGATTTCTCATTATTTGAAAAACAAAATATGATATTTGAACAACTGTAACTAAGGAACCATTATACATATGAATGTTTATTAGCAATCAAATTGAAGCTAGTTAAAAGCATAAAAAAGTTGCTTTATAATTATATCTTCGTAGGAGTAGCAGTTTCTAAGATATTTACTCAAATTTATTTTTAAAATACGTCCATTTCTCGACAGATTTACTAAGATTTAAATTAAAATTAGTAAAAAAAAGGGATTATTTTATTTTATTTTTTTTTGTAAGGAAGCTTTAAATTGAACTCGGAATAAAAAATGAGCAAAAGTTTTATTGGTAGCTATTTTTATTCTGAGTGCTTCAAAGCGGGCGTTGTATATTTTTTACTTTATCTTCAAGGACAATAATTTAAATAAATGTGAAGTTGCGTAAAATGTCACATTTTTCTGCACGGGCTCCTCGGCTGAGACTGAATCTTAAATATTTTATAAATACATTTTAGACTCCAATTCTGACCTGTATTCTTATTATTTCAAATTATTTTTGAAATATTATTAATGAGTTCTTAATAAAATAATTTTTTTTTTTCGAAATTGAATTGATATTTTCTTTTATTTTTTTTTTTATTTTTAAGTTCTCGTATGCCAGCTGGACTTCACTAAGCTTTCATTTACACCAAGCTGAAAGTAACTTGATTCTGAAGTCAGGTACTCTAACTCAAGAAGATCTTTATTAAGAAGATTTTTATACTAATACATTAATTTTTTTATTTCTGATATTTGTGTCATAAATTTTTTTTTTATTGGTACACCATTTCTTATGAAATACTTGATGAAAACCAGTAATTGAAGCATCATTTATAATTATTGAAGGTTACATTCATTCATGATGACAAAAAACAATTGCAATATTTCTTTACTCTTATAATAACATTCTTTCAGACTTTATTCTCTATCTTCCTACCAATATTATTTTTAAATAAAATCCCTACTCTACCTTCATTATACAACCAAAGAATTTTAAACTCTACAGTTTCGAAGAGTTTACTTCATCATATTCTTAGCGATTCCCGCTTGAAATGTATTGAATTCTTGACAAAGAAAGAGTTAAATAATCATTTTTAATCTTAGCAATATGGAGTTTGAGCAAGTACTTATTCTTATCTTAGTGCCTTGTTATCAATATGACATTGAAAAATATGTCCATTTACCTACATACACATCTCATATAAGCAATCTATCTCAATTGTATTTCTGTATGGCCTCTTTACATAAGTGTATATATGTAAAAAAAAACCGTTATAAGAAAAATCAGTATGTTGATCGAAAACTCAACATTGAGGAAGCAGTTATAATAATAGATAGGTTATTTGGTATATAGATATATAGATATAGGTATATAAATAGCTTATTGGCTAATATGAAAGCATAGATATAAATACGTATACATAGGTAAATTCTTATTGCTTACTGTAACATCATAATATAATTTAATAATACAACGAATTATTTTTTTTTACCTAATAAATAATTAAATAGTTATTTCTAAAACCTAAAACAATATAAAAAAAAGTGTAAATATTAATATGATTTTATAATTTAATAACATGTCGAATTAAATTTGTATTCCTAATAAATAATTATATAGTTATTCCTAAAGCTATATTAATAATTAAATAGTTATCCCAAAACAATATAGAAAATTGTACATGTTAGTATGATTTAGTAGTTTAATGACATAGCGAATTAAATTTTTAATTTTTATTCCTAATAAATAATTAAATAGTTATTCCTAATACTATATAGTTATAATAATTATTATCAGTTATAATGAAATCAATCATTAATTTAAATAAAATGATTTGCATCCTAGTTGTCTTAAAATACTCAATTTATTATTTCTTTCCAAGTCCAACGTTTCAGCCATTCTGCCGTCCTCAAGGACAATCTAATAAATAACAGCTTTTAATATACATTTATTTTTAACAAACAATATTATAATTAATAAATTAACATACCTTAAATATAAATTTACATCTCACATCCAACAATTTAAAAAAGTTTTTTCAGGCTATTCTGCCTAAAAATAAATGTATAATAAAAGCTACCATTTCCTTGAGAATGGAGGGCTTGGACAATTAAGGAAATAATAAAAAGTGTTTAAAACTTAATTTGGATACGAATTATTTTATTTAAACAAAAAAAATAGTCCCATAAAATTTAAAAGATATATAAATTATTAATTTAATAAAATATTATGTATTAAAATTTTGTTTGAAAATCTCTCAGTATCTTTATTTTTCTTCATTATCCTGAAGTACCAAGTCAAATTATGTAGTATGTAGTATTTTGAAAATGTTCGATATGAATTTTTTTAATAAATAAAAAATTACATATCGAACATTTTCAAAATACTACATACTACATAATTTGAATTAATATAATATAATTATAAAACGATGGAAAAATACATCTAGTTATAAATAAATTTATACATTATTTTTTTGATTTATTGTAATTTACAACTGTACGAAAAATACAATAAGTAAATATAAGAAATGCTTCAAGCACTTGAGAATCTTGGGCAGGAACCAACCAATGGTGGTACTTGTGACGTAATAAGGAGCCTTGATTTTTACAGAGGATTGTAAGGACTGGATACAGGAGGAGTTTGATGGTTTGGTAGAGCCCATAATTCAATTCCGTGAGTACTAATTGGTCTGATTATGATAGTATAAAATAATTTTTTGTTGTGAACGTGAAGTTTAGAGCGTTAAAATAGATAAAAAGTAATGAAATATATTAAACATTATAAATTGTTGATAACAGAATCTTGTGAAGATAGGGTTTTTGATAAGAGTGTGATAATAAATAAGCAAATTGTTTAATATACGCTTACACTATATTCAAATAATATGGTGTTATTGTGTCGTGTAAATTGTAAGTGAAAAATATGATTATTTTAGGGTCTTCTTGATGGCCGAAACGTTAGAAGAGAATAAGGATTCAAAAATAATAATTGTGTTTATAATATGAATCATAACAATAAATTAAATCATAATTAAAGATACTTGCACATTGATTTCACCAGTCACACCTTTCTGGGATAATACCAGCAAGGAATTCTCAGGTGTTTTCTCTTATAAATTTTTTATTCATTGGTGAAAGTATTATAATATTCTAAGCTTGCAAAGTCCTCTGTTCTTTTAAGTACATAATAAGTTCCTGTTTAAATTCAATTAAGTATTACGTATTTCTTTTTAAGAGAGACTTGGAGAAAGCCGCAAGTTTAAAGCGGAAAAATAAATTGCCTAAAAATCTATTCCCTCTTTGATCTATGTTATAGATATGTTTTTAATTCAGTGTTAAAAAAGTTTATACTTAACTAGAACTTGTTATAATATGGGATTAAGTAATCGATAAAAATCGAATATTCGATGTGTGCTCTAGTTTCCTCGCGCTAGTTAATCACTCACTGGCTCAACTCCATTTGCGTGAGGTGTCCACCACTTTCTAACTCAAGGATTGTTTATTCTAGTTTAATTAGAAATAATTGTATTAATTAAAAATAATAATTATCATTTTCCTATATGGAAAATCAACTCTGAAGACTCAACACTCAAGACATATAATTAAAATAATATATAAAAATAGTCGCAGTAGTAATTAATATAGTAGCAATTAATGTCTTATATCTATTTGCCTACCTTTGGCATATTATTTATTATTATTTTATATACATTTTTTTGTCTATTTGATATTATATTTGTGATATTAAATCTTTTATCTTTTGTAAAGATAATTTGAAATGATTCACTTATGGTTTCTTATTTATTTGTGATATTAAATCTTTTGATTTTAAAAACTAAAAAACTGATTTTATTGTTTTATCATCTTCTTTAAGGGTTTCTAAAATATTTGTGTTTAATCTTAAGCTATTGAGGTCGGACGTGAAATATGAGCATACCTGGAAGATATGGCTAATTGTCAAACAGCTGTTTCAGTATTGGTATTTCGGAGACGTTTGTTTTTAGTGTATAAAATAGGAGTGAGTGAGCCTCGTGTGACCTATTCTCATCATACGTCAATTTTAATAATTTTTGGTTTACTCCATGGGCTTTCGTTCCACAAAGATTCCCATCTATCTTTGATTTCCTTTCCAAGAATAGTCCAATGTGGTGTTTCTTTGCCAATAGTGGTTCGACTTAGATGATTCCTTTTTCCTGTTTTGCAGAAGATTTAATTTACTAATCGTTATGATCTTTTCCCTGCTTTTCTTGGGAATATACTACATAATAAACGTTTTCTTTTTTTTTATATTTTGTTATTACCAGATCTAATTGTTATAATAACCATGAAAGGTCGACTTTCATGGTTATTATAACAATTAGAATTGCTTTCAACAATTGATACTGTGGGGATTTAGTATCGTGCAAAGAAGACACCTTTAAAGATTTACTGAAATAACTATTTGTCAAAAAAGAAAATAAATAAGTAATAATTATAATAAATAAATTAGAGCAGAGTTCATAGCAGGATATCTTGCTTTAGTCAGAGCTTCATTCTTCGTGATGAAGTAGGATGTCCTACGTTGTAAGCGACTCTATCTTTAAATGCTGAAAGCTTTTTTATTTGGTATAATATTTGTAATAAACTTATTTTAACTTTTTCAGATTTTATTAGCTTTGTTTATTCTGTTGTCAATTTAAATGCTATTATTATGTTATTCTCTTTAGTTAGTTTGATTTTTATTAAATTTATATATGTGTTTACTTAATTATATAATCGGAATTTAGTTCGATATATGTTCTGATTTTTTTTAGTCACTAAAAACATGTGTATATGTATGCATTTGTTGTTTGTTGTTGGTTGGGGCTTTAGGGCGTAAAACTCCGAGGTCATCAACGCCCATGTTTCGCACTTTATAATTCTATTTCAAGATTTGAAACTCTTGTAGATAATTGCTAAATTAATTTAAATAATTACTTATTTTAGAATTATTTAATACATATAACAAATTTCTGGTTTAAATCTTATTCAAAAGGTTATTCCTTTTTAAAAAAATTAAAACCATTTCTACGTTTTTTTGGTCATCATTTAGAGCATCCGATACACTCGGTCCCACTCCAAATCTACGTAAGTTCATGGAATAGAAATGACATTCTTCAAATATGTGACTGACTGTAAGTACACTGTTGCAGTATTGACATTTTGACGGTGGCTGCTTATTGATCAGGTATGCATGAGTTAAATTCGTATAACCTATTATTAATCTGGCTATAGCTACCTACTCCTTGCGATTGGAACGGTTTGATGTGGTCCATGGTTTAATGTTTTTTTTTAATAGTTTTTAATTTGCTTGGCGGGCTGTATGCATTTGTATTTTATTTGACGCAAAATTGTTGTAAAGTGTGATTCTTTTTTATATGTGTACATTTTTTTTTTATTCTACATCTTAATTTCAAATTCCATTGTTGAAGTACACATTTTTTTCAATACTTATTTTTGTATATAATATATAATATTGTATATATATTATATAATTGTATATATAAAAAGAGCGAACATAACCTTCTTATCTCTGTCAAGAATATTGAAA
Source organism: Halyomorpha halys (assembly GCF_000696795.3). Taxonomy (NCBI): domain Eukaryota; kingdom Metazoa; phylum Arthropoda; class Insecta; order Hemiptera; family Pentatomidae; genus Halyomorpha; species Halyomorpha halys. The sequence goes on along the minus strand of NW_027107638.1, from coordinate 440,462 downwards.
CCCCGAAAAATCTGAAGCTTTGGGTGTAAAATGTCATGATAGAGCCAGCTCTCATATATATGGCTGCGAGACCTAGAAAGCAGAATCGAGAGATTTGAACGGAAAGAGCGATCTAGGATCAGAACCTTAACATATGGAAGAGAAAAATTAACGGTGTACTGCTTGCAGAGACTGGTCAATCAATAGCTCATGATATGAAGGCAAGGAGGTTAAGTTGAGCGGGGACATGTGGCTCGAAGCAATCCATCAGGAGGCCTCTAAAAAACAATGAATGCCATTATAGTCGGCCAGAGACCACATGGGAGGTAAACAACCAGATAGATAGACGAAGACTCAGCAAGCAGTAGCCCAAGACAGGCATGCGTGAAGAAGATTGGTTCAGGTGGCCAATGATCTACAAGGTCTGTAGAGCCAACCGAAAATAAATAAAAGTAATTATTATTAATGGGGCATCTAAGCTAGTAAAATTATAAAAATGTGTAATTCTTGTTCACGGAAGAACGGTTGAAATAATCTAATATAATTTTTTTTTTTTTCATTATTAAAATTAGATTTGGGATGTAAAAGTAGAGGAAAATATTGATGTAGCGAGCTAAACGATAATTCAGGGGTAATAGTTTATCTTGTAAAATCCTTGATTTGTCACGATAAAATGACTGCCAATTCAAAGTCTTTATCCTTCACTTTGTTTAGCCTTTAACGAGTTGCTAAATTACCTCTGATCTGTGCAATCCTCATCGCAACTTTATGACTAATTAGAGCCGAGTAGAAATCTGATGACTATAATTAGATTATAAAACAAATTGAACTGCATTCAGATTATTCTCCATAAAGAGAAAACATATCGGAACTGTTATTTGTTAAATGACATATGCAACTGTAGACGATTTCTCCAGGCTGCATCGCCATTAACATTCCAGCGAGGAAGAGCGCTAACTCAGGGTGCCCTGAGCTGCGAACGGCAGTAACGGTGGCGTGAAAGCACACAACTCACTTCGACTGCCCTAGTTAGTTAGTGCGAACTCTAATGTCATTCTATAGTTACGCCTGCCATGACTATTTCTAACTTGAAACGTAACTATATTGCGTGATAATGTGTAAAGTTTATCCTAAATTGTAGTAGTTGAAAAATTTACTCTCATAATATACTTATCATTACTCAATATCTTATTTACAAGATAGATATTTTAGCTACAGTACTATCATCTGGAGATGCGCAAAACTAATTTTAAATAACAGTTTGTTTTTGTTAGTACTAATAATAAAAGCTTCAGCTATTCTGCATATTTTTTCCCCTTGTTAATTTTATTTTTATTTTAGTAAACTAATATTTTTATTTTATAGATTAATTATTTTTTCAGTCTTACTTATGTGCATAGAGCAGCGATTCTCAAACATATTTTGCCGCGACGTCTTTCTTGAGTTGTAATAAATTCGTGACACCGTGGTTGGGCAAAAAAAAAATTCGTGGCAACCTTGTCGAGCTAAAAAGAAATTTCGAAAAATTATCCTTAGAGCGGAACAGGCCTTGTTTACCTCATTACTTTCGGTTAGACGATCGTAGTGTAGTTATTTGCTTTGTTTTTATTCATTCAATATAATTCGTCTTTTTTTGCAGTATTTTAATATAATTTGTATCCGGCTTGGAGGACCAAATTATTTTGAGCTCCCACTAAGCATTAGATGGATCTTCGAATTTTAAGCTCCAAGCAATGGAAAATGAAATGATATAACAAATCAGACTAAGTGGAAGATCGCTGATTGACCGTGTGTAATAATAAAAGGAAGATTATTGAGCCAACGTTTCGTCCCACGTTACAGGGCTTCATCACGGCTAAAAATGATGTAAACAAATTAACACAAGTGTTTGTATCTTTTTTAGCCCTAGTGAAGCTTTGCAACGTGAGGCGAAACGTTGCCTCAATATAAATAGTTTATTCTTCCTTTTATACAAAAATCAGACTGTATGACATTTATTTTCAAGCCTATGTTAAAAATTAAAACAAAGCAATGAATAAATAAAATCATCTTTACAGTATTCAAACATGAAAAGAAATAAGTGAAAAGAATTCTGTCGAAGGTTGGTTCTGGTGGCCAAAGATCTGCAAGGTCTGTAGAGCAAACTGAAAAAAAATATATTAATGTGGCATCTAAGCTAGTAAAATTATAAAAATTGTACATCGTTCTTGAATCACACATTGTTCACAGAAGAACGGTTGAAATAATCTAATATGATTAATTTTTTTATTCTTTTATTATTAAAATTAAATTTAGAATGTAAAAAAAGAAAGGAAAAAAAGATCAAGAGACTAAATATTTAAAACGAACGTAAAATATTTCTATTTTTGTAACATTAAGAAGTGTAGCATTTTTTATAATAAATTTTAATTATGTCAATACATAGCACCGTATGTCTGAGCTGTACCAGGATGAGGCTGGTAGGAATCATTGTCGTATTAAAATTATTTTAATTAAATTAGTTGAATAATCTTAATGGCAGAAATATCCCTCTATAATCCATGGATTGTATTCCTTGTCAGGTAGTGAAGTTTTTTCCCTTTCCATTGTATTCTATTATCCTTAAAATCCTTGAATATCCTACTTAAGCTAAGCTACTTTACTACATACTCCTCTGTAAAGACGCATTAACTTTTTTAAAGGTTTGATTCTCATAAAAAAAAGAAAGAAAATTCAATGATATATTTTATATGTGTGTGTGTGTATATTAATTTAAAAAAAATATATCTGTACTGTTACAAACCATGAAGGTTCAGGGGTACAGCATTTTGTAAGGACGTACTTTTACAATACAAACGGTTGTACAAGTAAGTGATTCGGCCAGAATCACGCTCAGCCGCCAGGTTTTTCCTAAATTAAGGGTACCCACTTTATGAGGCTGGGTGAAACAGAAAATAAACAAATTGAACCCGGGTGTTGAGTGTTATTCGCATAGTCCCTAACCAATAAACTACTCAAAACAATAACAAAGGCTTAGCTGACCCGAAGGTTCGATGCTCATACTACCAATCGTTCTCTATATATATCTTTCCAGTGACACTCTTCTAAACCCAAATTTACAAAATCAGTTTTGATGCAATCCTCCCATCTACGTTTTGGTCTACCCTTTGTTAACAAAAATTTCAGGGATCCGTTTATTACTAAGCCCACATACTTATTTTACATACTAATTTTATAGGCAGCAATACTTTAACCTGAGTTATATTTATACTTCCCACAATTCAGCGTCGTGTAGTCATCTAAATTCTCTCGTTAATTCATCTTTTTTCGGTCTGAATATTTTTCATAATACTTTATTTTCAAAAAAAATTAAGGCGCTGTCCTTCCCTTAGTGTAAGAAAACATGTTTCGCATCTATAGAGAATAGTGCGAATAATAATATTTTTTGGACAGACGACGCGAGCTAAGCGATTTCCAAATTGAAATATAACAAGAAGGAAAATTCTGTAACCTCGGTTTTATTACCTCATGACTTTGTTTTTCTCTAGTTACCGTAGAACCTAAAGAATTCCTAAAACCAATCTACCTGTTTACATGCATTTTCTCTTATTTCTATTGCTACTTTATATATATATATATATATATATATTTCACTGCGGTTGGTTGGGATAGGTCAAGAAGCGTGGGTAACGTACGACCTCATTCCTGGTTCAACGCCAATCTCGATGACGGCTGACTTTCTCCGCGCGATATCCTGCTTGATATCCTCTCCCAGGATACGGAACCCCATTGCTACAGTCCTGGATCAGGAAGGTCGTTTGTAACCTTTGGGTTTATACCTGAGGGAACTGTCTTGAACTAAGCTTATGGCATCCCTACCATGACTTGAATCTGTTTAAGGCGATTAGGAATAGAGGCTACTAATGTAATTTTTCATGTATACCCTGACTGTAGGGCTTACGTCAGGTAGAAGAAAAAAAGATAAGAATGAGTGATGAATGAATGAGCTCACGTCTCTCACGTTTTTATCGTCCCCTACAATCCTGAAATGAACTTTCGTAAAAATGAAAAAGTAAAATTTTTTTTGTACTGATTTTTCATCAGTCATTTTTTTTTTTCATCAGTCACGATCATTTTTCAAGTCCTTAAAATTTTAAAAAAGGGAATTAAAAGGGAAATGAATTCAAAACAATCGAAGCGTTTTTAGCTTTTATTTAATTTTTACAGTTTAATTCGTTTATACAATTACTATATTTTATTTTCGTATTCTTCACAAAAAGAATAAATCGATTAGAATATACTAAGTCCAATGATAATTTTTAAAAAATACGGTAGTATAAAACATTAAATACTATTATTAAAAAAAAAATTCAGCTCCTAGAGCGCATTGGCAAGACTGATCTCTCTGACACGAGTCTAATATTATTCGATCTGGCATCACCAATTAAGTTTCATTTAAATCGATTTTAATCTCTGTAATCAAAACTAAGTGCTGCAGGGAGTGTTTCGATTAATCTTTAATGAAATTAATTAATCTTTAAAAAAATTAATCTTTTTTAAAGAAGTCGGTTTTTCTGATCAGAAAAATTCTATGAAATTCTATGAATCTTATTACATAGCTAGTCTCTAATTGTATTTTGTTTTCTTTCACATCCTCATTGATGCTATGTGATGATTTAATTTTTTAGAATTAAAAGATTTTGTTCATTTATAAGTGGGGAAATTATAAATAAAAAAAAATTCTCTTTGTCTGAATTTATTTTAAAACTTAAAAAAAAATGTGTTCACCAACAAAATTTTTATTATACTTATTTGTATTAATAATTAAATTAGTTTTACAGAATCAAATGATTATACAAACGATATTATGTATTTCTAATTCCAACAAGATATATTATGAAAACTTTCATAGGAATTAGATTACTGGATATCGAAATTGTGAAAAAATTTCCACTTTCAATTTTTGTGATGATTACATTAACTTGCCTATAGATCGGGAAGTTAAAAATGCCCTTTACACGTGTGCAATTTTCTTTAAAAATAAAAATATTATTGGCTGCCGAGTTTTCTCAAAAAATTATTTCTTTATAGTGTCTACAAAAAAACATTATTAAGAGCTAACTCGATAGGAACAGGATATAAATTCCTGAGAAGGAGAAAAGCTATTAGCAAGTTGACAACAGTTAACGAGTTGCTAGCAGCGCAACCTGTCGGCGATAATAGCTAATCAAAACAACAGTCTTGTTTCTCGCTAATATCTGGATCTAGTTAGCAAGAATCTTAACAGTCTCGTCGCAGCTTCTACGTTCGATTTCTCTGACACCATCTTAAGCAATATGGGGTGTCTCAGTTCTAAATAACCAAATGAAACCCTGTATAGGTTAAAAAAAAAAAATTACTGATTTTTTAATTTTAATAATCTTCAATAAAAAAACTCAAAATCTTGAGTTTTTACAATCAGTGTACAACATAGTCGATTAAAAATAAGTTCCCTTTAAAATTTAAGATGTTGTGTACCTCCACTCACAAAATTATTACATATCAAAGTTCGTGCAATTTTATACTTTAAATTTCACTAAATGACATAGTAAAGCTACTAATAATACTTTTGGAGTTATCCGGCGGCCATTTTGAAAAGTCAGCCATATAAGGCCTAGTGGGATAAAAACAATTAACCATTATCTTTTTTTGGAAGATTATTGATTGACCGTGTAGTATAGATGAATGGAATATGGTCCGGGTGCGGTAAAAAAAACTCAAATAGTAGATAATTATAGTATTTTATTGAGCCAACGTTTCGCCCCACGTTGCAGGGCTTCGTCAGGGCTAAAAAAGATACAATATGTACTATAGTACAAAAGGGAATTTTTTTTTTTTTAATATTTCTTCTCCCCCTATTATGTATATTACCATATATTGTTCACCTAATTTAAATACTTTTTTACTATGTTTACTTTACAAATTATTTTCATAATTGTGGCATAACTGCCACCTCCACTCCTCCCAATACCAACCGTCACTTTGTTTCTGACTGCCGTCAAAACAGGTATGCATTCTGCCTCATCATTTGATTTGTATTTTTTTCTTTTTTCATCTTTTGTACATTCTTTAATATTTCTTCTCTTATCTATCTGTTACTATTACCCTTTTCATTTACTATTTACAACCTTTAATGTTTCTTATTATATCTTACTTTTCATTTTATACCCCTGTTATTTTACACTTATGTTTTTTCTTTTTTTTTTTCCTTTTGTACTATAGTGTTTGTATCTTTTTTAGCCCTGTCGAAGCCCTGCAAAGTGGGGCGAAACATTGGCTCAATAAAATAGTATAATTATCTACTATTTGAGTTTTTTTTTTTACCGCACCCGGACCATATTCCATTTATCTTTTTTTAAGCAGTTTTTTCACTATCAATTAAAATAGATTAGTTCGCAATTAGGTATAGGTTGTCTCGTAATTATACTAGTCTAAGTAAAATGTTGATAGCCTTCTAGATGATGATCTTATGATTTGAGGTTATTACAACCGTAGTAGATTTCTTACGGCTTATTTTTTAATGCGAACTTGTATGTTTTATTCACAGAACTGGATTAGGTCACGCCAGTATATCTACTTTGTTCATTTAATTTGAGAACGAAAGATATATGTTTAATATTTTTATTTAGTTTTTATTTCGGTCTTATGTTTATAGAAAATAGTAATATGTATCATAGAACTTATTCACACATTAATTACAAATATATGAATTAAATTATTCCTTTGACGAAAATCCTCGGGCAAGGGGAAATGACCAGTTAATATATTTTGAATAACCATTGTCCCGCCCTGATATAGCTGATATCCTTTTATTCAATTTTTTTTTTATTATTAAGATTAATTATCCTCTATGAAATGATATTTTGAAATAATTAATTTGACAAATTTTGATGCCTTCATTACAATGGCATCGTTTTAGTAACGATAATAGGCGCAAAAAGTTTAGATTTTTTGCTCAAGTTATGCTTGATAAAGTTTTAGCAAAGACCAGGAAAAATAAAAAAAATAAAGTTATTTAAATTTTTGGTGATTTTTAAGTTATGTTTGAAATTAGTATCTGATAATTTCCCGTTATTTGAGAATCATCCAATAAATAGATGAGAATAGCCATTGTACGATTCTTCTTGTGCAGTTCTCATTGTGAGAACAGTATCCGTCTGCTGCTTCTTATTACTCTTCTTATCTCGGGGCAGTACTTTCTATCAGAAACACAATATAGGACACGGAATGAGGAAAACAGATCAAACCATATTATTCAAAATGTATCATTCATAACAAATATAATATGTATCAATCATAGTTTTTACTTAATTATCATATCTTAAGTTTAGTTTGGGTTCAAATGAGTAGCTTTAATAATGAATAGATAGGAGAATTTTATTTTTTATAACATTAATGGTTCTTAATCTGAGGGCGTGTTTTTCTAGGCTAATCAGGACAGACACTTAGCTAAATTAATATATATATTTTTACAAATGTATTTAATTTTAGGTAGAGCGAAACTAGCCAATTTCTGTAATCTCCTTTTGATGATTGATGGTTTTTCTTGTCTTCTCTCTCACAAACAAACACTGACTGTTAACAACTCACTTCTCATCCACCGGCGTTCCAAGCAAATAGTACCTTTTTCTTCTTGGTTGGCAGTTCGATGTTCTCTTTCTCTAGATGTCTACAACTGAGAGAGACAAAGGATGTTCAGGACCTCCCGTATCCAGGACTAAATGTCCTCCCTTCGGCAACTAAAACCTAATTGATCCAAAAACCAATCTTTCTTCCTTTCCCTTCTCTAGGTGTTCGTTCTCAACATCGATTATAGCATTACGGTTTTGAGTTTTTATGATTTCCTTTATGAATAATTTTCTTTAATACTTATTCTTAACTTTTATTTTTTCTTAAATTTACTGTAACTAAAATTATGACGGGAAGTTAAATACAATTTTTTCAAATATTTGAATCTGCTCAACATGACCGCAATTCAACGGACTTCGGACTGGCGCTGCCATCTTGGCTTTTCTAACGATCTTTTCCACTCCATATCTGACTGAACAAAATTGTTTAGCTTTTTTTTTTATTTAATACAACAAATAAACAATACTGAAACGATATATAAAATAAAAACATATTAAAAACCATATATTTATAAAATAACTATTTACTCATAAAAGAAGATATTACAATATACATACATATTTATCGAATAAATAATGTACTATAAGTAGCAATTAGACACAGTACTAAGTAATAACGCTAAGCAAAGAGCCCGGATTTTTGTGCAGTTAAAAACCGAAACACTTGCAGTATAAAACAATAAATATGCAAAATCGTATAGTAAAAACTCAAAATGTATAAACCACCTAAATGTTATGTATAAACCATCTAAACATCCAGGGAATTTTTTTTTATTAATATCATAATAATATTATATCCTAGGCATTTAATATGTAATTTGAGTTTCGTACATTTCGTTTTTGAGCTAGGTTGTTCACATACAGAGGCTATTTTGTGAGACTTGATTGTTTGGAATTAAGGTAGATAAAAAAAAATACGAATACTGGAATTCGATTTTTTTCCCTAACCATATACATCATATATAGGTATGTGAAAGTAATGTATTGTAATATGCTCTTTTTTAGTAAATAGTATATTTTGATGTATAAAGGTTTTTAATATGTTTTATTTTATGTATCATTTTAATATTGTTCATTTATTTTGTTTATCCAAAAAGCAAGCTAACTAATTTTCCTTGTCCATAATAAATTCGTGATTCAAAACAAAACCAAGATGGCGGTACGTATTTTTCAGTCAACAAGTCCGTTGAATCAAGACCATGTTGAGCAGATTCAAATATCATAAAAACTATTTTAACTGTTTCCATCATAATTGAAAATACAGTAAATTTAAGAGAAAATAGAAGTCAAGAAATAGTGCTAAAGAATAATATTCAGAAAGTAAATCATTTGCGACAATCGATGTTACATGGAACATCGAGGCAGGTTTTGGTTTTGGAGTTTCTTTCGATGTTTGGGCGTGGAGGAGAAATGATGTTTCCAGTATGAGAAGGTCCTCATCAATTTCTGTCCAGCAAGGGTGGACATTTTGAAAAAGGAAGACAACCAAGAAGAAAAATACTTTTAGTTTGGATTGTTGTGAGAGAGAAATAGCTGTTTGGAAGGACTGGAAACCATTT
>NW_027107638.1:424723-430923 GCF_000696795.3 Halyomorpha halys | reverse complement strand
ATGTATATATATATATATCATACCTAATTACTAATTTAATAGTTTTTGCAGTAATTATTTAATTTTATTATGTGTAATAATCTTAATAAAAACAAATGGAAGTACATTCCTTTGGCAGAATATAGCACCTTAAATTGCTTTTAATGTTTCAGTAATAAGAATCATGACAAAGAAAATAATTAAAGCCATTAGAGGGTAGTGAAAGAATAAAAGGAAAATAAATCTGTCACCTATTCCTTCTAAGCCATTAAAAATAATGACTTACCATTTAAAAGCCTGCGTTAAATTAATGACCATTAAATGAAAGTCATTTGTCAAATGTAATCGTAAATCGTAAACTGGAAAGAAGGGAAGATAAAAATAGACACATTTTTCATAATAATCGAACTGGCAGGCGCACAATGAGCAGATGCAGAGTTGGGCAAAAATTAGCTAAAGTTGAAACTAATAGCTAAAGTTGCCATTGATACAATATTTATTTATCAATGATTCATTCATGAATAAGGGTCGTATCCATGGCAACATTAGCTATTAGTTTCAACGTGCCTATCTCTGGCTACATTACTCTGGATTAGTAATAAGAGTACAGAGCCGGGGAGAAAAGGCAGTTATTTCACCCCAATATTTGGTTACTTTAATGAAAACTATGTATAATAATAGTCAAAACTGATGACTCTAACAAGTATAAGTAGGGGGAATAAAAACTGGTGGCTGTTTCAAAACCAAAAAAAAAAAAATAATTTTTCATTCTGAGCTCTATATCTTAAAAACTACCAAAACACTAGAACATCTAAAAGAATATTATTTAATGAAGAGTAAATTTTCTGAAATTTTAGCCCTAACAGAGCTATTTACGTCGAATAGTTCTCGAGAAAAAATCTTTTAAAAAAAATCTCAGGAACTATGCGACGTATAGATGTCTCTTAGAAGTTTAAAGCTAGTTTAATGTACTATAAAGTAGTTTATAAACTGTGCCTTCCTAGGAATAGTAGTTTTCGTGATATTTGCTAAAATAAATTGATTTATAGTTGTTCGGACAATAAGTTTGATTTATGAAAAACTTTATTTCAGAAATCATAGGACATACAGATGTCTGTCAGCACTCAAATTAAAGCAAATTAAATTTACTATAAAATAGTTAATAATGTTCTTCTTTGTAGGGGTAGTAGTTTTTATGATATTGGACGAAATAAACTCACAAAATGTTAATTTCTAGTTGTTCATATAAAATGTTGGATTTTTGAAATAATATTTCTCTAGACCCATAAGACGGACATATGTCTGCCAGCACTCAAAATAAAGGAAATTTAACTTACTATAAAGTAGTTTATGACACTTATCTTTGTAGGGGTAGTAGTTTTTATTATATTTACATATGAAAATGAAAATTTGTCCGAACAACTATAAATCAATTTATTTTACCAAATTTCATGTAAACTATTGCACCTACGATGATAAACATCATAAACTACTTTATAGCTCATTAAACTAGCTTTAATTTGAGTGCTAATAGACATCTGTACGTCAAATGGTTCTTGCCATGTAGATTTTTCAAAATAAATTATATAACTATTGATCTTTCAGTACATCCCATACAACATTTTTGTATTTTTGTTGAAATGTTGCTTTTTAAAAGCTATATCTCGAAAACTATTTAATGTAAATAACTTTATTAGGGCTCATATTTTAGCAATTTTATTCTTCTTTACATGACGTTCTCTTAGGTTTTCTTGTTTTGTTCCTACGTTTTAAGATATAGAATTCCGAATGAAAAATTAGTTTTTTTATCGCTTTGCAACAGCCGCCATTTTTTATTTCCCCTACCTATACTTGACAGACTCATTAATTTTGACTAGTAATTATATCTAGTTTTCAATTAAGTAATCAAAAATTGGGGTGAAATAACTGCATTTTTTCTCCTCTTGGTTTCTTGTACTTTAAGCTACCACACAGACCACAGCCACCAGGTAAACTGTCGTTTTTGGGCAAAAACCTCTAAATCGTCTAAATTTTCTGTAATTCTTATGAATTCCTATGCTATTCAAGGTGCTAAATTCAATTGAATGCATTTTATTTATATATTTTCAATTTTGATAATACTTTCAAGTGTAAAAATACAAATCTTAATTTTTCCATCATTAAAATAATTTTTTTCCTACAAATAAAATGTCATATTAGTTAATTTGATTCTTATTTTGGTTACACCTTCCAAGAAGACCTCTTCATACGTCAATGAAACTTACATAAAAGTTGCTCAAATATGTACACTTTTATGGGAAAATTGTTTCATCACAAAGGGCAATAAAGCTCATTGGCAGAAGAAATTTAGATAAAATATTTCAATAAACAAACATAATTTTGAAAACTACTATTTCTACACTAACTTGACTTGGACGAAGTATTTTTTGTTGGATAGTTTAAAGAAAAATAACAAAAAGTAGTAAAAACTCGATTTTTTCCAACACTGAAATTATATCTTTAAGATTAGGTCTGGGCCTTACAAATATTGTTTGATGGGAGAACCAATTACGGTGAATTCGTAGATAGAGATAGTGAAAGAAAGCACACTCATCAACACGACACAATTAATTTCTTGAGTTTTTTTTCAAACTTTCCGCCAATGTACGCCATATTCAAAAACTTATCCAGTTTTAACTTATAAGCTGTTGCAGCGTTTACAATGCGTAAATAGTTTCCTGTCTAGTATGAGAAGTTCAACAGGAATAAGCAGGATATTATTAAACAATAATATGGGGAAGAAAGACATGGGTTTACGACAAAAGGTAAATGTGATTATGTAGGATTCATTGGAATTTATTTTAATCTTCAGTTTCGACGCCATGTTTCAAGGGCGGTGATGTGGGATCGGAGGGTTTGGGATACGATGGAAGGGTCATTATTCACTGATAATAGACATGTGTCGTCGGCATCAGAAGATGGAGTTATGAGGTGATGTTAATAGGGTTTTTGGAACCTTTCCTGCCCTGCCACCTCGCAGGAAGGGGGATGGAGTGATAGACTGGAATACTGGATTGAAGGAAGCCGGGAGACTGTCAAAGAATTCAATGTGTCTCCGTGCGTACATGTGTTGTATTGTTTATAGCTGTAGTTCGTTATGAATGTGTGCCATGTTACGTCTTTCCAGAGATGTCCCTCGACATATCTTTTGTAGTGTGCTGTTTTGGTATTGTTGTAGTGATTTCAGGGCTGTTGGGTAAAGATAGTGTAGTAGTGGTGAATATGCTTCTTTAAATGTACATGACTCTTTTGTAGGAAACACTACAAACGAGATGTGCGGTGTATGCATATATGTATCTACCACATTAACTTAAATAAAATTATTCCAAAATAATTACACTAAAATATAATATAAATACATTAATTACTGTAGTGTTACAGTTGAAGCATGAAACTGCATTATGTTCATCTCACATTACGCGTACTTATCTATATGTAAATATATCTGCAGTGCTTGATTGTGCGAAGGAAATCAGTAAGGCACCATTAATTCTAACGCGCACGTATAGCTGTTAATAAATAATTCGCAGTGATAAAGAGCATAAAAAGGAGAAAGTTGATTTCTCTTTTAGTATCTTCGTAGACCGATACCTGCAATTGATGATGACATCTCAACTATTTGAGATTGAGATCTGGTCTCGCTTATCATCCTGCAAACTCGCGACTATTCGACTGTGGCCTTTGTTATTTTGTGACAAACAATTTCACTTTTCAATTTGTGAATGATGAAATATCTCCACGAAGTTTACAAAGAAAGTTTAGAAACCAGAAAGAGATTAAGTCTGGCAAGTGATGATAAGGATCATATCGTCAAATGAAATGCTTCTAAGGAAACGTAGATACGGAATTTTCTTGTATTTTCGTCACTGTAATCGCAGCTTTATACCTCGCAGTTGCTATATCATGCCTTCGTTTAAGGGATACTTATTTACGATAATTATGAGAGAAAAATAATTTGAATTATCGAGGACACAAGTGCAATTTTCGAGAATTATGATGTGTATCAAAAGAGAAGACGCATCACCAACAGAAAATTACCGTCCACAATTAAAGTGAAAAATCTAATAAAGGAAGCACATAAACTGAAATGGAGGTAGCCTTGTTTTTTTTTTTTTAAATATTTTAATGGCATTGGAATTTTCCATACAGCCAGGTATTAATTCTTTATTTATATTCCAATTATTTTCACCATGGTCGGGGGTCGAAGTTTTTCATTTTGTGGTACCGCCACCCCCTCCCACTACTGTCGGCCTTGTGTTGTCAGACTTGATCGAAAGATGTTCCAAAATTGCAACAGACAGAGTAATCTTTGATCAGTACTTAACATGGAATCGCCATTTTCCCAAATATCTCGAAAAACCATCTCAATCCTTAAACAGCTCTTAAAATCCCTTAATTCATTTCCTTGAAGTCGTCACCTTCAAGTATACTCTCTTATACTCCCACATTTCGACTAAGGATGCTTATTGTATCGAGGACTATCCATTGTTCAAGAAGAGAGACTAAAAAGACTTATGGACTGCTTTATAAGATCCAGTTTTGGTATTCCTAGGTGTTCCCAAATCTCACATTACTATTCCGAGCAAAGCTGGCTCTATCCCAGTATCTGAAGACAATACTTCCTTGGCACATATATATTTCAAAACTTTTTTTATTTAATATCTTTATTGAAATTTACAACTGTATATTATATTATACAATAAGTAAATTTTATTTCAGTTATAATGGAATTATACAGGCGTGTAGAGAAACTACACATTAGTAGCACTCTGATAAAGTTTTTACATTAACAGGTCCATCTTCTTTTCAGGCGCCTCGGAGGATTGCCAGGAATGGAAGAGCAAGGCTAGAAACTAATGAGTTTGGGTGGTTAGGGAGTTTATAATGGAAGGAATGGTATCTGGTTCGGGGTACTTCAGTTATATATGGAACACTAACGTCTTTATGTATGATTTTCTTTGTGACAAAGTAAGAATTTTACAAAGGATTTTGGAGTATAAGGATTGGATATGAGAGGAATTCGAAGATTTAGTGGAGCCCCAAAGCTCAACTCCGTACATCCAGATTGGTCTTATTACAGACATGTAGAGCAGTTTTTAATAAATTAATTGGAAGTTTTGACCGTTTGTCCAGTAAGTGCTGTAACAGTCGAAATCGACTTGCAGTTTCCTTTCTTTTTAGATCAGTTATATTAAAGATCTACTTGCTTTATGGAGTTCTTCGATCGAGTTTAATGTAGATTTGATCAAATAAAAAAGTCTTCTTAAAGTTTCTTTTTTCACTTTTTCCTGAAGTAAATCTTGTGTACTCTTATTCTCTTGTTTATGCTACAAAATCTTACACAGTACTGAAAATCATGTACTGTATAAATTTAAATCTTTGTAAACAGACGTCAATACCGGATAAATTGTCTTATTTATAGAGGCCACAAAGTCGATAATAGAGGTAAATATAAAAAAAAAACTAATACATCATATCTCAATTTAAAATTCAAAATTAAATGTTTAAAAATTCTCGGTAAGAGAGGTATTCCAATGCAAATGTATTGGGACCTGAGTGCAATTATCATTAGTAGAGGTTTCTCACATATCCATGGTCCACTTAGCCAGGTAACGCTGTTTTTTTTAAAAAATTTATATCTCAAAAACCATTCGACGAAGATGTCTATTAGCACGAAGTTTAAAGCTAGTTTAATGTACTATAAAGTAGTTTATAAACTGTGCCTTCCTTCATTTATTTTGTTTATCCAAAAAGCAAGCTAACTAATTTTCCTTGTCCATAATAAATTCGTGATTCAAAACAAAACCAAGATGGCGGTACGTATTTTTCAGTCAACAAGTCCGTTGAATCAAGACCATGTTGAGCAGATTCAAATATCATAAAAACTATTTTAACTGTTTCCATCATAATTGAAAATACAGTAAATTTAAGAGAAAATAGAAGTCAAGAAATAGTGCTAAAGAATAATATTCAGAAAGTAAATCATTTGCGACAATCGATGTTACATGGAACATCGAGGCAGGTTTTGGTTTTGGAGTTTCTTTCGATGTTTGGGCGTGGAGGAGAAATGATGTTTCCAGTATGAGAAGGTCCTCATCAATTTCTGTCCAGCAAGGGTGGACATTTTGAAAAAGGAAGACAACCAAGAAGAAAAATACTTTTAGTTTGGATTGTTGTGAGAG
>NW_027107638.1:409808-424673 GCF_000696795.3 Halyomorpha halys | reverse complement strand
ATATAGAAAAGTGTTTTAAAAATGGTGTTATAGATGGAAAAATCCATTGGTCGGTGCCAGATTAATAAAATGAATGATTAGTGCATTGTAGAGGCTGCAAGCTAAAACCATAAAATTTTGAAATTATCCTTGGAGATTCCTTTAAGGCATCTAAAAAGAAGATGGCCTCGAAACCTTCTCCTCTAGAAATGTTATTGGAGTTCTATCAATGGGTAGATTCTCCACTAACATCAAATTTACTTGTTGTATATACTTTAATGCAGTTTTAAATGCCAATAAATAAATTAAAAATAAAATCGCTGAATCCCTGTTAATTTAAAAAAAAATCGTTAAAAGTAATAATAATAAAAAGATAACAAATATAAAAAGTAATAAATATAAAAATAATATAAATCTGATGATATATATAGAAGTAATAAATATACCCATTAATAGGAAAAAGTTTATACAAAATAATAATATTATAATTAATTTTTGACAACTTGTGATCTCGATAGAGTGTACTTAATAGTTACCAATTTTTTTTTTTTTTTTCTATGAAAAAGGAAAACAGCTACCTACCTTCCTATTTGAAATAAGATTTTTGTATTTTATTTATTTTTTTAAGGTTTTTATATTAAAAATATAAAAACTTCTAGAATTACTAATAAACATAAGTGATAAGTCTTTAATAAAGTACAGCTTTTTATTAGTGTTTAGTTGATCTTTTTTTTTTTTCAGTTAAATTCAGAGTAAAAAATCCTGAAGAATCTTCATGCACCAATTGTACCAAAACTCGTATATCATTAAACCCCCACATTTAACTCCTCCTCCTTTAATCCTTTAATAACAGGAATTTTTATTAATTTTTTTTGTTCTTTAATCTTATAATAAATGAGATGTTTCTAACGTAGTTACATCAACGGGCCAATTATTTTTGATATTATAACAAGTGATAAATATAAAATTATATAGGTATATAAAACAATGTAGAAATAAAATGTGCAATATATGGATCCTATCCACTGATACAACACCGTCCTTATTAGTTTTAATAAAACAGAAGTGATAGATATCTCAAACTCATTATAAAATATACTGAATAATCTATTCACACCTGATTTATTACAAAAATAGGTTAACACGCGACAGGACACTTCGGACCTAATTAACATATGATTATAAAACACCTGTAAGAGGCCTGTTACAAAAGAAATTAGGAAGTGGAATTTCATCAAGAATATTCAGATCTCTATTCAGTCGAGGTGAACAGGCTTTCTGTTTAGTTTTTTTTTGGACCTCGGTCTGCTTCAACCTAAACAGCCTAATATTTACATTGTATTTTATTTCAATATTTCGGATATGACATCCTATATAAATTATTAATACAAACAACTATTGATCCACTTTTACTCTCAACTATTTATTTCAAAACATCTCCAACATTTCGGCCCTCAGGACATTCTCAGGAAGACAATCTAAAATTTGTTTTTATATTATTATTACATTATATCCTCACATAATACTAATGTTTTTGAATATATCTTAATCATCGATGTCATATATCTTTCTAAAAAGTCTCTTGCAAGCTAATTGCCAAGGTCATATCTTTAAAACAAAATAAATATTAAAATAATATCATAACAGTTTCAAACACCATTTTTAAATTGATTATTCACTTAAAAAAATTTTATAATTAAAATTTAAAACTATTCCACACAAATTATTTTCTATATTTAACTTATGTGTCGAATAGTTTTAAATTTTTAAAATAATTTATTTATTGTTATTTACAATTGTGTACATATATACAAATCAAGTAAATTTGTTGTAAGTGATATTATGGCATGATACAAACATGTGGAGAATTTACTCATTGAAAGAACTCCAAAAACATTTCTAAAGGAGAAGATCTCGAGGCCATCTTCTTTTCAGACGCCTAGAAGGATTATTAGGTAGTGAAGGAGAAGCCAGCTTAGAAGTTGGTTTGGGTGGTTGGGAGGTTATTTATGAAAAGATTGGTATCTGTTTCTGGCCAAATCGGCAACATAGTTTTAAATTTAAATTATAAAAATTTTTAAGTGAATAATCAATTTAAAAATAGTGTTTGAAACTGTTGTGATATTATTTTAATATTTATTTTGTTTTAAAGATATGACATAGGCAATTAGCCCACAAAAGAAATATGACATAGATGATAAAGGTATATTCAATAACATTAGTATTATGTGAGGATATAATGTAATAATAATATAAAAACAAATTTTAGGTTGTCTCCTTGAGAATGGCCTGAGGGGCCGAAACGTTGGAGATGTTTTGAAATAAATAGTTGAGAGTAATAGTGGATCATTGTTGTTTGTGTGTATAATAAAATAATCTACTCTCAAACAATCAATATTATAAATCATGAATTCTATACCAAATTAAACTTGATAAAATTTCCATCGAAAGGCACATATTACACTTTATTTTTGGACAATCTACGTCGCCACTAGAGATCACTGTAAAATAGTCCCGACATAAAGGAGTCGTAAAGAGCGTTTTGAGGAGAAAAAGTTTACTGTTTTTGCTCAACATGTTGGATAAAAAATTTTAGCAGAAAAATTTTATATAAAATAATAATATTATAATTAATTTTTGACAAATTGTGTATCGATAGAGTGTACTTAATAGATACCAATTTTCGGTTTTCTATGAGAAACGAAAACAGCTACCTACCTTTTTGAATATGATTTTTGTATTTTATTTATTTTTTTAAGGTTTTTATATTAAAAATATAAAAACTTCTAGAATTAATAATAAACATAAAGTAATCGTCTTTAATAAAGTACAGCTTTTTTTAGAGTGTTTAGTTCATCTTTATTTTTCCAGTTAGATTCAGAGTAAAAAATCCTGAAGAATCTTCATGCGCCAATTGTACCAAAACTCACATATCATTAAACCCCCACATTTATCTCCTCCTCCTTTAATCCTTTAATAACAGGAATTTTTATTAAATTTTTTTGTTCTTTAATCTTATAATAAATGAAATGTTTCTAACGTAGTCAAAGCAACGGGCCAATTATTTTTGGTATTATATTACCTGTAACCTGGTTCTACTCATTCACTGAAACAAAGAGAGTGAGTCATATTTTCTTTTGCTCTAAATTAAAAAAAACAAAAAAAAAAACAGAATTGCCTCGGGTCTAGGATGGTATGTGTTGAATTAGAAAAGACAGATCCTGGAAGTTTAAAACGTAAAATGCTAACTTTTTTCCATTCTGAGGACAGTAGTAATTTTACATTCTGCATGTATGCAAAGCTTTCTTTCCTTGGGCAGTGAAAATACAAGAAAACTACAGAAGTCTAAAAATGTGTTATTTACTCAAGTTCCAAGTTAACGAAAGTTGGCGTTCTTCGAAATCTAGAACTAAATGTAGGTTAGAGAGGTTGAAAAAAAAATAAAAGAGCACGACAAAAACATTTCAAGTCCCTAATGAACTAGATAATCTAGTTTAAAATCAATGTTAACATTCAGGTATACTTAAACGTGCTAATTATGTAAGATTTCGAAAACTTCTTTTTAAAACTAATTAATAATTTTTCTATCTGAGGCTGTTGGGTGATAAAAAAAATATTTTTTACCATTTTTTAATTAGGAACTTGTATTATATATATAAAAAAATATAGATGGCATAGTTTCGATCACCTAGTAACCGAAAAAAAAAAATTAAAAAGAAACGTCACACCTCCACAACTTTCCTATACTAATTATTTTCAAAGCCTGATTTAAATATAGTTCTAATAGCCATATAAGCTTAGTGATATTTTCATAAATAGTTCTAGTATGTTGTCATGGTAACGTACGGTTATCTCCTAAGATAAATTTAGACTCGCTTTCACTTTTTATTTATTCTTGTATGTGAAACCACAAATATTTTCTTTTTTCGCCCACTGCTGTTTTCAGTGGTTTATCATTGTTGGAGATCTAAGGTAATTTTAAATACTCGTACCAAACATAAGTAGTATTAGGAATTATGTATTTTAAATTTTATTTATAAGAGCTGTACATATTTTTGGTCAAAATAAAATTTGTAGACTGCTGGAGCATAAGAAAAAAAAAATTAAAACAAAAAGGGAAAGAGGGACTTGAATCCCACCAAATCATATTAAAGACTGCTGCATTTATCGTATTAATTCCCTTATATACTTTAATACAATGCTACATTGGTTGGTAGGTATTTGGATAAGGTGCCCTCATGCCTTAACGTTTTATATATATATTTAAATTGAGACCCACCAAAACGTTTTCTATCTTATATTGTTAAATAATTACTTATTTACTAAAACATTAACCTATCTCCCCCTCCCTCAGGGTTTTTATGTAGGTCTCATATATATATATATATATATATATAGTTTTAGCCCTATTTTTCCTCCATTTTTATTTTAATAAGAACTCTTTTCAGCTAATATTTTTTTTTTGCGATCCCTCTAAAACGGAGGAGAAAATTAAATAATCAGTTGCTAAAATTAGTAAAATTCATTATGTGAAGAGAACATAATCGAAATACCTTTTTCTACCGTGGGTATTGGAAGGTCTGAGTGAAATACTTAGCTATGTATTAAGATGCTAGTTATGTAGAAATTCTTACTACAATATCTGGAGGATAGGGGCCTCCGCGATATGACTAGATGTGAACAAATAAATAATTAAATAAAATAAAAGCAAAAATAATAATACGAAAAGAAAAGGTTAGTAGGATCGGTGAGGAGAGTAAGAGAGAAGAATTTTTTTTAAAATTGTTTCTATGAGTTAATTTTAAGGGTTCTTAGCATCGGAGATATTGCGATCTTGGTGGAAAATATTATTTTGGACTCCCTGGGGATCATACACCATCACCTGCATGGGATTTAGCTTGGAGATTATTTATCGTTTTATTTATTTATTTTAGTATGTGGACCTGTCGATTTGTGTGTTTTATGCTATTTATTCATTAAATGATTTTATTTTATTATTTTTATTTATTTATTTTTTAAAACTTACTTATCCATTCAAGTATTTCTTTTAACCAACTCTTTATTATATTCTCCTTTAAATCTATGTATTAGTTTGGTTTTGGTAAAATGTATTTTTATTTGTTTGATTTTCTGTAAACTGATCTACTGCTGTGATTATTATTACTGGTTTGTTCTCAAATTGCCGTATAATAGTGAATTTGGTTAGGGGGTCACTGGAAAGGATTTGAGAGGGTGAATTCGGGAGATTGAAGTTGTCGATCAAATGAAATAAAAATTATGAAATGGAAAGAAATGGTGAAATGGAAGGAACAAGAAAGGGAAAGAAAAAAAGGAATAAATTGAAATATTTGTATTTAGTCTATAGACTGGAATTTATTGTAAAAGGAAACTGTGGGAAAAAAAACTCTTTCTTTTTTATTATATCATGTAAATATATGTACGATCAGGGATTGATTAGTATACTGTGTAATGTAGCAATCCGATGTATTTGAGCAGCATGGATGAATAAACTATTTCTCTCTCTCTAGCTTTGCAGTTGTATATAACTGGTTGTTGGGAAAGAAGTAATATAGATAAGTAGGATATATACGTTAACTATAACTACCTTTTTTTGTAAATGCCAGTCGAAATGTTCTCTTACAATAATTACTTTCAATATAGCCTACCCCAATTAACCACGTACGTTTTCCTAAATAGCTGACATTCTCGCAAGAATTTCTAATGTTTCGATAGCGTTCTCCCACATTCTCGGTTCAATTTCCCAAGACTCGGCAAGTTCTTCAACCTCAGTATGCCACGGTCTACTTGGTCTACTAGACCCGGGTTTCAGCAGCTCTTTCATAATACGCTAATATGTCTGTAATTAAAGCGGTACATCCCGGTAAGGAACACGGTACAAGAAACTACAAGGTAGAACGAATCTATCAACCATATTTTATTATATTTTTTCGCTTACAACCTCACATACCTTCGTAATGCTCAAGCATTTCCTACAATAATATAATAGAAAAAAACTATTACACCTTCCTCGTCCAATTCCATTTTAGAAAAATTGTTATTTAAAAATTAATATGAGAGCATCTCCCATAGATGATTTAAATTTTTATCAAAAATGTTTTCCTGTGTAACAATAAAGATGACTCTTTAGTTACGTTCTTTATTTGTCAATACAACAATATTTACACATATTACATGTCATATTACACATTCATAATTACTATTAACATAACGTTCAGTTTTTTTATATAACAACACAAGTTCTTCATAATTAATTAATTGTAATTGATCATATGGCGAGAGGTTTCAAATGGGTTTGCCACTAAAACAAATGTAAAATAATGTAACTTTAAATGAATTATAATTAAAAATATATTTAAAAGAAATATACTAAAGAAATAAAAATGTTGATAATAATTTTGACAGTGGCAAACCCATTTCAAATACTCTCTTTGCAAACGTCAAATATTGCCGCTGAAGACGTTAATCTTGCCACCACATCGTTAATCTGAAACACATATTTGATTGCTTATGGAGAAACTACCCATTGGAAGCTCCCCAAAAATATTTCTACATAAGAAGATTTCGAACCCATTTTCTTTTCAGGTGCCTAGGCGGATTACTAGGAATAAAAGATGTAGTTTTTCTTGCCCACAGTCCTGACCTCCCCCTTTTGACAATATATTCATTTTTTTAAACAACCCTCGTCCGTTTTATATGTATATTTCTTTCAATGAATCAAACATCTAATCTGAGGAATTACAGATAAATAAAATTATACGGTAATTCACGTAAATATACTTATATTCAGATATAGTTAATGTTTTAATAGCGATAAATAAGCTCTGACTGTCTTGAGAATATTGACAGATCATTATCAAAATTAGATACTGCTGTAGAAGAACATTTTATACTGACACGGTTCCACAAAGTAATTATAGTATTTATCAGGTCTAAGTCTCAACACCAAGTGGTTTGTACTTACTTATTTACTTATTATTTATTTATTTAAGTCATTCCAAAATCACTTACCTATATTATTTTTGTAGACATAACATTTGCATTTATATTCTATATTTATTGTTTATATTCTATTACATTTATATAATTTATTTTTTATTATATTTTACTTTTTCTTCCGTTGTAGGAGATCTTTTGCAAATCTTTGGTGCGCGGTCATAAGGGCTTAAGTCGAAAATATGATTTTTTTCCGGAGAGCGAAAACAAAGTTAAAAAAATTATATAAAATCTAATTATTGATTTTTTGTGATCATTATTTACATAAAACAATATAGTAGTAAGTCTAACTGAAGCATAAAGACCTTATTTCCAACCGGCAGTTCTGATTTGGTGCTATAATATGTCATAATCTCCAAATGCTCCAACAGTGACTTAAGCCCTTATGACCGCGCATCAAAGATATAATTTATGTGTTCTTCTCGCTCTGATTACAAGGTGAATGGCGAACATTCGTAGAAAGGTTTACTCGTTCAGAAGAACGGCATATCGAGTGAACGACACTTTTTCTTCTTTTGTTTACCAACAATTTTCTAAAACGTATAAATAAATTGGTGTCTAGAAAATTTGATCTAATTATTCGTTTTTTGATTTATGAACATACTATAAATATATTTTGTAACAGACACAAAACGATATACTGACAACTATATACTCACAAAGAACCTCAAATGGAAAGAAGTTCTTCCATTCCGTTTCACTTTAGGCCACTCACCTGTAATAAGAAGAACGAGTTATTAGTCAACGGTTAAACATAGCATATATGAATCATATGTAATTTAGTAAATATAATATTTCATCATTCATAGTTTAATTTAAATATAATAATGGATATGAAAATAAACTCAGTTTATTAAAGTAATTGTAGAGAGAGAGAGAGAGAGAATTACATTTTCTGATTTATAGAAAAAATCTATTTTAACGTGTTCGAAATTTTATATGTTTATTGAAAACTCTCTGTTAGCTATAAGAAAATAAAATATATTTAACACTGGAATAAAGATTACATCATTGTTCTAGGACAATTGGTTCCTTTAGAAAAACAATTTGAACAACTTAAATATCATTATTTTGGATACATTGTGATAAGTTTAAAAATGATATAGTTTGAATAAGACAATAATAATTATATTTTAATTAAATAAATTTTATCAAATTTAAGTCTCAAAACACTCTTTATTTTTTTTTCAAATTACTTATTTCAACTTTATTTTGGTTAAAATTCTTATTTCCTTTTTTATTAAAATTCATATCAAAGTTAATTGTAAATTGAAACAAATTTTTACCGATATTTTTCATAAATTAATTTAGCTCTGCTTAGTGTTGTTTCAGATTTCTGTTGTTCTAAAATTCACAGTATAATTAGTGTTTTCTGATATGTAAATAGACTCAAGGATTATTCTTTAGAATACATTATTTTCTTTATGTAAAATTCTGTACTGATAAGTATAAAGGATTCAAGTCTATATTCTTGATTTTTCAGGAGAGGAAAAATAAATTTCAAAACATCATTTATAAAAATGTATCCGTTCAATATAGTTCTAGCCAGGATATTATCATATTATTATACTAGCATTTTTCTGGATGTAATGGAGTCTGTAGGGTCTCTTGTGGATTGGTCTCACTCCATATGCGGCAATTTTGCTTATTAACAAACCCGTTAAGCCAAAAATGCGCCTCATCGCTGAACACAATTTTGCGATAAAACAACGGGTCAGTTGCCAACTGCCGAATGCGCTTCGTCAAGAACAGCCGCGGTGCCCATATGCCCGAAATCATTTTCAAATGTTGATGTCACGTATTGATCTTTCGAATAAAAAAAAAATTTTGATTACAATTTAATTTTTTGTGTTATTTTTTACAATTTCAAGTTCTATCGCGCTTAAAAAAACACCCTACCAATACTACTTAACCGTTCATACCAAGAGTTTTTTTCTGAGGCTAATTATGTACTTTACTCAACATCGACATTTTTTGAATCCTTTATACTTATCGGAACAGAATTATTGTATTGTCAAAGACGAATTTATGTTGGCCACATTCTTTTCTTTCAATGTACATTCACCGATGTTTTTTTTTAAGTCCATGCTTAGGTATTAATCATGACAGAAAATGATACAATAAATGGAAAAGTACAAAACAAGATATCAAACATTATTTACTAACCAATTTTTTTTATTGAAACGGAGAAGTCAGAAATATTTTTATTGAACTAGTGTGGGCCGTAATAAAGTTATTATTTTCTCAATCTTCAGCTCAAAAGATCTTATATATCTTATAACGAGGATAAAATGGTTGTAAACTTATCAAGAAAGAAGAATGAAAAAAGAGAGAATGAGTAAAGTAAACAAGTGTTACGTTATAAGAAGAGTAGCCTATAATAACGGTAAGTGGATAATATTAAGAAGGCTGCGTATTGCTGTATCATCCACAGCCCCCTATATCCAAGTAGCCAGAGTATGAAGAAGTTAGGACCTTTCTTATCCGTTAGCTGTTATTTTGCAATACTTCTTTCATATGGACATCGTAGAGCGTTTCCGAACATGCAATTTTATTGCATTTTAATATACCTTTATTAACATTGTTTGTATAAATGATTCACAAGGTCGCACATTATTTCTCTTAAATATATTATTATATGATAATATGACAAAGCCATCCAAAGTATCAATATCATTCTACGTCACCAGTGCCATCTTAAGACTAAGCGTTGCATGGGGCCCTTTAACTCCAACTATCGATATTACAATATTGTAAAAGAGCCCAAGAGGAGAATAAAGGCAGTTATTTCACCCCAATTTTTGATTACTTAATTAATGAGTCTCCCAAGTATAGGTAGAGGGAATAAAAAAATGGTGGCTATTTCAAAACCCAAAAAAAACATTAATTTTTCATTCGGAGCTCTATCTTAAAAACTACCAACACTAGAAAATCAAGAAGAACATTATTTAAAGTAGAGTAAATTTGTTAAAATGTAAGCCCTAATAGAGCTATTTACGTTCAATAGTTCTCGAGATATTGAACGCTTTTTAAAAAGCGACATTTCATAAAAATGTTGTATTGAGCATACTGAAATATGAGTAGTTAGTTAATTTATTTTGAGAAATCTATATCTCAGGAACTATATGACGTAAAGATGTCCATTAACACTCAAAGTAAAGCTAGTTTAATGAGCTATAAAGTAGTTTATGACGTTTATTTTCCTAAGAGTAGTGGTTTTCATGAAATTTGCTAAAATAAATTGATTTATAGTTGTCCGGACAAGTTTTCATTTGTCAAATTTATATTCATAAGTGAATATAATAAAAAAACTACTCCTACGAAGATAAGAGTCATAAACTATTTTATAGTAAGTTAAATTTCCTTTATTTTCAGTGCTAGCAGACATATATGCGTCCAATAATTTCTGAAATAATGTTTTTATTAATCAAACTTCTTGTCCTCATTAAACTAGCTTCAATTTGAGTGTTGATAGACATCTTTACGTCACATAGTTTCTGAGAAATAGATTTCTCAAAATAAATCTAATCTTTTTGTATATATTTAAGAAGTTTTGCTTTTTAAAAAGTTATATCTCGAGAACTATTGGACGTAAATAGCTCTTTTAGGGCTAATATTTTACCAAATTTACTCTTCTTTAAATAATGTTCTTCTTGTTTTTCTAGTGTTGTTGGTAGCTTTTTAAGATAGAGCTCCGAATGAAAAATTAATTTTTTTTTAAGGTTTTGAAACAACCACCATTTTTTTATTCTCCCTATCTATACTTGGCAGACTCATCAGTTTCAATCAAAAATTTGAGTGAGATAACTGCCTTTGTTTCTTCCCGGCTCTTGTACTAATACAACAGACCAAGCAGAGACCAATTTTGGCTAATTTTTCAACCAATGAAATACACTGTTACAAGTTCGTTTAGCTGCTTGTGATCACAATCGCGGTGTCCTTTTTGAATTTGCAGTACTCTTTATAAAATAAGAAAAAAATTGTCCCTTAATAAAGTCCCCTGTTGTAATCCATAAATAAAAATAAATTAAGAATGAAATTTAAAGTACCATTGGTTATAGAAAGATTGAAAAGTTGAATATTGATTATGAAGGAAAACTGAAATTAAATATACTAACTGTTACTAGACCAACGGTTGTGCAAGGAGATGATTCGGTCAGAATTAATACCAACCAATTGCTTATTAACCAATTAAGGGTATCCAATTTATGAGGATGGATAAACCATAGAGAGTTCCAGAACCTACAGAATGATCCCACGGCTTAAGTAATAGAATAAATAATTATCTTTCCGAGCAAGATTCGAACCCAGGTCTTTGGAATTAGTCGATTCCCTAACTGATTTAGTCAGTTGTAACAAGAGTATTACATTAAACAATACGCCTCATTATTTATAGTAGTTAGTTAAAAGAAATAAAATAAAAACTGTACGTCCGTTAATTCCCTCATTTCTATATATTTTTTTAAATATCTTCATTGAAATTTACAACTGTACATTTATATACTTTTGAATTTTTGTTTGTTTATAGTGGAGTGATACAGGCGTGTAGAGAAACTACCCATTGGTAGCATCCTAATGACGTTTTTACATTAGCATGGCTCGTGGCCATCTTTTTTTCAGACGTCTCGGAGGATTGTCAGGAATGGAAGAGGAAGCAAAGTTAAAAACTAGTCGGTTTGAGTTAATAATGGAAGGAATACATAAAAGCATAATTAAAGGAACTCTGGCTTGGTGTACTAGTGGAGGTACGCCACGAAGTAAATATGAATTTTTGCAGCTCTTCGGACGTTTTTAGCTTTCGTCAAATTTTAGCTTATTTCAAATTTTAATTTTCACTTCGTTTCTTTCGTTTGGTTTTGTACTTATGCTTTCTGTCATAATTTATATATTTTTATTGGTTTAATTTCCTTCATAACATTAATATCTGCTAATAAATAATCAATGATAAGTATTCGTAGTGAGAAATATCTTGATTCTTGGTTATGAATTGGATATTAAGGATGTCTGCTTCTTGGTTAATTTAACTTAGCTATGCCACAGCTTCTTTACGTTTTTATTTTGTTTTATTGCATAAGGGACTGTAGTTATTGATTTGACTAAATAATTTACGATATACTTTCCATTCTCCTGGAACTTTCGGTATTTCAAAGCGTAACTCGTATAGTATCCCGTAGAGCTGATGTCTTCTGGTAAGTGGCAACATCCTGACATGAATGACACTTCCAGCAGATCTCTCGTGGCAACTCTCTTCAGAAGAATGACGGTTCCAGAGTATGGACTCTCTCCTCCACATATTACTCTCCAGGAAGCTGTTCCCCGCTGGGCTATCAAACAACGACGGGCGAGAAACCTTTCGGCCAACAGCTTCATTTACTGCCTCAAGCGTCGTTATGTAACACGAAAAAAATTCTTTCGTAGAAAAAATCCAACTTAGAGGCTGAGTTTAAAACTAGTAACGGTGATAACATTGAGCAATTATGCGGTTCGAGATTAAATAAACTTCTTTATCGACAGTAGGGCCCAAAGTTCATACAATATCATTATTTTTACTTTCGCTAACCTATATATTGAATAAATAGTAAGAAGTATTGCAATCGTGAAAAATGCGATGAAAAGTATTCTGAAATTTCAACGAAAATACAGGATTAAAGGTTCGAAGAGTCACGAACAACAATATCCAGAGAATATTTAATTTCCCAGACGAGAGTCATGGATGATTCTCGTAAATATCACTAAAATATAAAAAACAATATTCATTAAAAATGAAAGCGGGAGTCCTAAGCAATAAACAGTTTTCTTCCTGACTTAAAAACAGCCCTTCTTGGAACAGCTTGCATAACCCGACCTTAAAACGTTTCCATGATTTTTATACGTAATTCATAATTTATATATGATAGCTTTGTATGCAAAATGTGGCATGTATAATTGATGTAATGGCGGTAACAAAGAACTGATTTTAATGGACTTTCAGAGACACAAGAAAAAAAAGTTATGTAACAGTCAGCTTCTGTTATCAGCCAATCCTGCTTTAGGCACTTTTTTGGTTTCATTATTCTATCTATACTCTAAACTGAAAAGAAAATGGATGGAAAAGTACATAAATAAATTATTCAATTTCTAAAATTGTACATAATTTAACTAATTAAGTAAAAGGCAATACGTGATTTTGAAAAATAGTGCTGAGCTCAGAATTGTAGCGTAGTTGTCTCACTATTTTTATCTTTTTTGTTTCCTAACGACCCCAAGTTTGAAAATTTATTCATTATTCATTAATATATTAAAATAACAAAAGCTCTAAGTTTTAAAATTGAAAATTGCATTTCCTGGTAAAATAAAGTTAAAAGATCACATTTTTACTAATTTGTGAGTTATAAAAATAATTTTTTTATATTTTTTATAACAGATCACTGTAAGCAGTTTTTAGTTTGTTTTCTTACCGACTTGTTTGGGAACTCACTACGGCGGTCGGTTCGCGCCATCACGTTCTCATGATGATGATGAGTGTGACTGAGCTCGAGCTCATCGAGTTCTTGAGCCGTGACCGCCACTTCGGGGAGGTAATTGGTTAGCCCAGATGTTCCTGGCAGCCTCTCGCCGAACAACGACAAATAGAGTAACGGTTATCGGTTCGTCTGTAGGCTTCTGTGACACACTGCGATAGAACTCTCTGACCCAGCTTTCTGATATTCAGGCCGCATCAACAATCTCGTTCCTAGTCCAGTCCGTGCTTACCATATAAAGACATTGCCAATGAATACATAAAAACATTAATATTATGTTTCGTTAAATAAATATATGAAATTCTAAATTGTCCACATTTGTATCAAAGTACTTGGAAAATTACTTTTTTATTTACAGAGAAAAAATTGTAAATGGTTCTTGTCACCCACTTGCTGTTATTTTTAACTTGAATTGGAAAAAATAATACTAAAACATATTATTGAATTGGTAATCTTGTCATATATATCATATTCATGGTATCGGATGTCCATTTTGATAATAAACGTTCTTGGAACTTCATAAATAAAAAAAGCCTGATGCAGCGCGCGCATCACACAACTTTCACTTACCTCCCTGCTTTGAATTGAAATCAATCCTAGCTTATTTTATGACAGATATTTTCATATCATTTACTATGGCAGTACTTTACCGGACTGCTTTTCCAAATGAACCTACAAAGTTGACCAACCCTGATTTCTACTATTCTAAGAAAAGTACGCAAAATAATATTTCCTATTGCAAAATTTTTATAATTTTCTTTTACAAAATTATTGTAGAAATACAAAAATATTACAGCTTACTAAAATTTACATTCTACTTTTAACCATTTGTTCAATGATAAATTGTCATGGAATCGATGTTGAAGATACTAAGAATGATTTTAGAGAGTTCATATAATTTTGTCATCTGAAAAATATTTTTCCTTCTTTCTCCTTAAGTTGATTATTAAATCCTTTCATATTTCATATTTATCCATTTTTCATTACCAATAAATGATTAATTATTTCAAATGAGTAGATTTGGGAAAATACTATTATAGATGATGGAAAAATCTTTTATATTATATTTATTGATTATTTCCTTATTATTAGTATATTTTTAGAATTATTACTTTTAGCCATAATGTGTGTATGTATTTATTTATTATGTTTTGTTTTTTTTATGCTCGTATTACAGTGTTTTTTAAAAATTTTGTTAGATCATAATTGTGAACGACCATCTTGGATTTTTATAGATGTATATTTTTTGTTATATTTAAAACTTTTATTTAATTTGGACATAATTGTGTTTTATGATTGATGGAAAAAAAAGGCTTCAAAATTAAAATAATGGAAAAATTAAACACACCTTTGAAGAACGCCAAAAAGCTAA